>NW_026127599.1:0-19700 GCF_022985175.1 Labeo rohita
CCCATAAGACCTTCACTCACCTTGCACAAAGAAAACAAAAATAACGACTTTATTCATGTGATAACAGTGTTTCAACTGTACTGTTATGAAGCTACGAGAGACTTTTTGTGCTCAAAGAAAACAAAAATAACAACTTTATTCAGTGTGAATCAATGTGAAATCAAGTCGTTATTTTTGTTTTCTTTGTACAAGATGAAGGAAGATCTTAAGGGTTTGGAATGACATGAGTAATTAATGACAGAATTTTCAGTTTTGGGTTAACTATCCCTTTAATAAACATACTGATTGTTCAGCTGATGAAAAATATTTAATATTTATGGAAAAAAAACTTTCTTTAGACAAAATCTCCATAAAGCAGTTTTAAAAGTTGTGAAATTAAATATATATATATATATATATATATGTAAGGGTGGGTGGGTGGGTTGGTAGATGTGAATCTTTGCCTTCTGAATGTTTTATAGTCTCACGTTTCTTTAGTTTCACTGTGTGTTACCTCACCATTATAATTGCTACATTTTATTCGACATATATTCAAAAAAATGGTTTTATGGCACTATTATTTCCATGAGGTTTGACTACTCTCTCTCTCTCTGCACTGTAAAAAACAATTTGTTGAGTCAACTTAAAATAATTTGTAACCTGGCTTCCTTAAAATTTTAACTTTTAATTTTAACAGTCAACTCAAAAAAAAGTTTATTCAACTTGAAATGTTAAATTACACTAAGTGACAACTTAGATATCTGAGTTGAATCAACTTAAATTTTTAAGGCAGCTGGGTTACTTACCCATCTGTTAAGTTTAGCAAACACAAATATCTAAGTTGTTACTTAGTACAACTTAACATTTCAAGTTGACTAAACTTATTTTAGTTGACTGAACTTAAAATTTTAAGGCAGCAGGGTAACAAATTATTTTAAGCTGACTCAACAAATTGTGTTTTTTATTTTTTACAGTGTATGTGGTATGGAGTAACCACCTTCACGTTCAAAATGCATCTTTAGTGGTGAGCATAAATCCCTGTTCTACAGTCCTTACTTCGGTTACCTGTTCACTGTAGAACTAATTTTAAAGTACTCTTATTAGTTTTTAAGTCACTAAATGGTTTAGCACCACACACCTTCATAAAAATGGTGGGTTAAAAACAACCATGTCTGGGTTATTTGGCAACCCAACACTGGGTAAATATTGGACAGAACACATGCTGGGAAATTTTCATGGTGCCGCCGATGAGTCGTTTGCTTTGAGTGTACAGTAGATCCGCTGAATGCTGCGTTCCAAGCAGATGTTAGTACATTTAAACAAAAAGGAAAATGTGAGATTACATAAGTTTTCCTACAGTAATAATTTGATAGCAATACAATGTAAGAAAAACTACCCAGTACCTGGATAAGAAATATTGAAAATAACCCAATAAAATGAACCAACAGGCTGAACCCAGCATTTTTAGAGTGTGTGATGTGATGTTTTTCTGTTTCTGTTTTTCCATCTGTGAATTTGTGCTTGCTTGAATGTGTCTAAGGGTTATATTTGTAATGTTTTATTGTACAGCACGTTGGTCAATGCTAGTTGTCGTAATTGTGCATTTTAAATAAATTGAAAATGATTTGAATTCAAAACAATTGCTTTGCATTAGAGTTTTTCCCATTCATTTCCTACAGTCTGCGATTTTGACCACATTTTTTCATACACTTGAATTAATTGAATGAAGTCTTTTTTTTATTTAGATTTGGAAAGCATTTTTACAAAAGCAAACAAAACAATGATACTGGTTAAAAATAATTAAAGCGCTTATAAGAGATTTTTTTCTCCTCCAAAATGATTTGAATGTCCTAGAACTGCTGACAGTAAACCCAGTTTCTACCAGTATACCTATATACCAGTACTTCTGATTGGGTCGAGGTTGGGATTTAGTAAGTTTGAAGTAAAAGTATCTGATGGATGTATACTATGTGTCAAGAGCATTCACTCAGTATCATTATCTCATTTTTGACCGCAGTGGCTTTTAGAAGGTTTTGCATCTGATCTCTTCAATTATTCTTGCCTTCAAATAAATTTTCATTTTTTTTTTTTTTTGTATGATGTTCTATTTGTAGTGTTGTCAGGGTTACGTCAACTTATCGCAAAAGTATAGAGTCCAGTACTTTCTGCAGTTGCCAGTTTTGCTATCTTCCATTAACACAAGGCAGTCCACTGAGATCACCAGGGTGGGGTTTGTTTATATACTTTTTTTTTTGCCTTATTTGATTCAATATCATGTGCTCAAGTCCAGCTATTCAGTCACAGACCATACAGTCAGAGATACTGTCATAAAGTTGGGACTTATTTGCCACATTTTCTGTTCAGTTGTTTTTCCCTGAGCTTATTCAATATGCTTCAGCGTTTCTTTGGATTTGTTTATCTCTCTGCAGTTTCACAGCTTGTGACTCTCACAGGTTTGTATGTTTTATTTGTTCAGTGCCTGAAGTGCAAACATGTGTTATCTGGAATGAGTCTAAATAAATTTGAAATGATTTTAACTTTGTTATCTATCTTAGGACAAGTATTTGTGCTAAATTCATTTCTGTTCAGTTGACAATTATAAATGGTCCATCGATTAGCCATCTTAATAAATTAAATGATAGACAAATGAAACGTTTGATAGTAGTAGGATTATGAAAGGCAGATACTGTGAACTTTATACAGATTTAAATTATTATATTATTTAAGTTTATATAGATTAAAAATTTGTGTAGTGAAAAGGATACTTTGTGATTTAGTGTATTATAACATTTAAAAAAAATGCTGAAATGTTTAAAAAAAAATGCAGTTTTGATATGTTGTGAGATTAGCACTAAGTGTTTTTTTTTTTTTTTAAATGTTTCTCAATGTGTTTAACAGGTACACAAGCTGAATGTCCTGTTCAGCTCAGCCCAAAGAGTGTTGTTGTGGAGTACGGTGGTTCTGTTGCAGTTAACTGTACCGCTTCTGTCCCGCATAATGGGATGGGATGGGAAGCCAGTGAGGGAGGAGTGGACAGGACCAGAGACAGTGTGGTCACATGGACAGTGTCAGAGCTGAGAGAATGGGACATACGGCCATTCTGCTACATAAACTTTAACATAACCCATGATACACAGTGTGAAGAAGAGCTCCTAGTCACTGTTTACAGTCAGTTTCTCTGTTATTGATATTTTAGTTTTTTCATTCTCAGAAATATCTAATAAATGTACGTTCATCATTGTGGATTTCAGAGTGTGTGAATCTTCCTCCACAGAGACTCCAGACAGTGTGTCCATCAGCATTGTGAATCACACTGGACCAATGATAGAAGGAGAGCAGTATGAGCTCCAGTGTGATGTTCAAGATGTGGCTCCTGTTCAGAATCTCACTGTCAAATGGTACAAAGGACAAACTCTGGTGGACCAAACCACTTTCACTGACACCAGCATAACTCCAGTGAATGAAACCACCACACTCCTGATCACTGCAGACAGAGCTGATGATGGAGCTCAATACAGGTGTGAAGCAGAGCTGGATCTGGGAGCAGAAGGACCTCAACCTCCTCCTACAGTCACATCAAAACCTCTCAGTGCTGAAGTATATTGTAAGTTTATTATTGCCAAATTTTCCTTTTAATTAAATGTATATTTATATGTATATGTGCAACAGTCATATTTCATCACACACAAAGTTTTGCATATTACCTGAGATCATTTGAGCAAATATTACATATTATGAACTGAATTAACACAGATAAAAAAAAAAGGATCAGTTGTGCAGTATTTTTTTTATTGTTAATAACAGCTGCTTATCATGTTGCTGTTGTGCTGAGGAATGTATCTCTGTCCTCCTCAGATAAACCAAAACACTCCAATTCAGCAGAGACCATCATTAAAAACAACAAGGTCACCCTAGACTGTACAGTGAAGGCAAAGCCGGCTCCTACGTACACATGGCGCTCAGAGCATCTGAAAGAGAAGATCAGCTCCTCAGTGCTCCCGTCCTCCAAACTCAGTCCAGGAAAATACACATGCACTGCCACAAACTCTGTGGGAAGTGACGGCAAAGTGTTCATCATCAAATCTACAGGTTATAAAATGAAAAACATATATATTTTTCCGTCTGGGAAAATATTTTAGAAATTCTCTTTTGTTGTACCAACTTGAACACTGTTTTTCTTCCACAGGTTGTCGTCCCACATTCTGGACTGCTCTTATTTTCTTCCAGTTGCTGGTTGCATTCTTAATTGTCATTTAACTCTCCTAAGCTTTTTGCTTTTCGGAAGTGGTCACACCCTGACATTTTTTTGGGGTTTGTATCTAATGAAATGTTATGACGCTAACATCTCCGGAGTAGTAACAGTTTAATGGTAAATTTTTTAGACCTTATTTGCTCCTCCCAAACCGTTGTGAAATGTGAAAAAAAAGATACCATTATATGCCAAAACAAAGGAATGTCTGAATATTAAGATCTGAATATTATTGAGCCACTTTGGGGTGTTTTGGAGGAGTGAGTCAGGAAACGTTTTCCTACACCAGCATCACGTAGTGACCTGGCCACTGTTCTGAAAGAGGAGAATGGCTCAAAATCCCTCTAGCTACTGTGCAGGACTTGCATTTGTCATTCCCAAGACAAAATGATGCTGTACTGGTCACAAAAGGAGGCCCAACACCATACTAATTGTGATCTAAAACCAGGTGTTTGAGTTTCATTGTCCAGCCCCATGTATATAGGCAACTTCTTAGGAGATTTCCAGAACTCATAGCATCACAAGACATTGGAATCAACCTGCTGTCTATAAAGGACTGAAGTGCGATGATGAGATCAGACACTGATTCTCTGCAACAGCCTCTCTGGTGCCAGATGACCTGCCATTAATGCCTTCTACCAACACAGCTGGCAAATTATTTGCTTTTGTTTTTATTTCTGTTTTATACTTGTATGTAAAGTATTATTATACTATAGACCAGTGGTTCTCAACCTTTTTTGGGCCAGTGCCCCCCTAGCCATTATCCAGGTCCCTCAACGCCCCCATCAAATAAAACATAGTCTAATAGTCCTCACTGAATATTAAAGTTGATTGTTATGATTTTGTGTGACTATTGGTATATTTACAGTAATTTATGTATGGGGTCATTGTGATTTTTAAAGAAATTACTTCAATTCAAGGATGCATTGAATTGCTAAAAAACAAAAAAAAAAAAAAAAAAAAAAAAAAAAACAGTAAAGTACTTGTGTACAGTAATTTATTTTAAAATAAGTGTAATAACATTCATTGACAGAGTTTTTAAGCATGTTGGTGATTATCATTTCTACAGCTTCAGTGTTGTTGCGATGCTGACATACCTTGTTGCCCTAAATTTAAAATGACTAAATAAAAATTTTTGTTTAGAACATATCCACATGGACGTTTTTACAGAAGAGATTTTAGTTTGTTCTTCCATTCTTGGAACTCTTGAACATCCTTTTTACTGCTGTGATATGTTTGGATGTTTTCAATTAGCTTTCTGTGAAATATAATAATATTTATCCCTTAGTTTTAGAAAATGCCCCGTTTTTTGAGAGTATATTGAATTCCCCCTTTTTTTCTGGCATAGTGGACATGGTTATTTTGGTAAAAATGGAAGAAATGTAAACCATACTTTACTATATTTCATACATTTTGTGAGAATATTACAAATACTTTAAAGAAAACCTTAAACAGTCCTATTTCTAGAAAGTTGGGATGTTTTGTAAAATTATAAAATTATAAAATTTGTGATTTGTTAATTCTATTTAACTTTTATTTAATTGACAAAAGTACAAAGAAAAGATTTCCAAAGTTTTCACTCACCAACTTGTAATGTTTTAAAATATGTTCAAATAGAAAGTAGTTTTTTTTTTTTCTTCAAATGGTAGATGTACTGTTTTTACTGTATTTGTTAAACAAACAAATGTAACCTTTTTATCCATTAACAAATCTTATTGACCTTTATTTTTTAATGGTAGTGTATATTATAGGATTTTATTTATAATATATATAGGCCTATTTTAAAAGCATGCATTTTCCTGGGGGGTGGCACCCGCCCCCGCTGAGAAACACTATAGACAATAAAAAAAAAATGCCTAATTATAACCAAGAAGCCTGCCTGCTAAAAGTCCCTAGATTTGAGCAGAACAGACCATGGAGAAGTCTTCTGTTACCTATTTTGTAAGTATGAAAACTCAGATGAGATAGGACAGATTTGACTTTCTTTATCTAACCTATAAGAATAAACAAAATAAGGTAGAAGTCAGTCTTTTACAATCATAAAATCCTTTAAATTACAGACGTTTTCCTACAGTAATAATTTGATAGGAGTACAATGTAATACAACCCTTATTTTCATTCAGGAATTTCCCGTCAGCTTTTCTCTCAGGACAGAACACAAAATTAACTGGAATTATAAGCTTCTATCTGACATTTTTGTCAAAATTGAGTTATTCACATATTGTCATTATGTGATTATTTACATTATGTGATTTTGTAAGCTGTGCACATTTTGGGCAACAAAAATGGAAACCAAAGGATTCTATCTACAGAAGTCTATGTAGGCTAATGCAAAAAACTTTGAAGCTCAATATCTGAAAACTGCTCAGAATGCAGACAGAACTTTATAATTTCAAGTCGGTGAAATGTATCCTGTTTTAACTGGGTTGGCACAGACTACACTGCCCCATGCAGCACAGGGTAGGTATGTGAGGGAATTGATCATATGCATTGACAGTAAAAATTAAACAGAAAAACTACCCAGCATAACCAAATAAAATGAACCAGAAGGCTGAACCAAAGTCTATAGAACATGATCGCGCCTTACACCGTGTCTACACTGGACGCGACAAAGCGACCATTGCAAATCATTTTAACGTTGCGTGAGCACGTCATAAATAGAATGCGGCAGCAGTTTACTGTCGGGGATTTGTCGTGTCGCGCCGCATCCAGTGTAGACGTCAATGATTATAATGGCTTCTACTGTATTTTGTCGCGCCGCTCGCGTCCGTTGTAGACAGGGTGTTAAAATAAGCTTTTTAACGTTATTGGAGCATAAAGAACAATATTTATGAGGCAGTTGTTCATTTCAAATATGATATTTAATCGTAAGCTTGGTGAACAGTTTTGAAGAATGTGATGTTTCCACATTCAAATAGATAGGAGCTGCACTTTGCCTGCCCAAGAGGCGTTTTAAATTTGGCCGCTGAGTGAAATGACTTGCCTTAAAGGGACTTTAGCTGAACCCAGTTTTTTTTAGAATGTGTGATGTGATGTTTTATTGTTTCTGTTTTTTCATCAGTGACTTTGTGCTTGCTTGAATATGTCTGATGGTTATGTTTGTAATGTTTTGTTTTGTTTTGTTTTGTTTTTAGATTGAGGAAAACATTTTTACAATAGCAAACTGGTCAAAATATTCAAAACACTTGTAAGAGAGAATTAGTCACATGTTTTTTTTTTATTTCTCCTTCAAAAATGGTTTGAATCTCCTAGGAATCCGTAAAACTGGTGACTTGTAGCAGTTTCCCTGTTATGCATGTGAAATCAGTGTACATATAAAAATAAGTTACTTTTTCATAATGTTCATTTGAGGTTTTTTTTTTTTTTTTGTTTGTTTGTTTGTTTGTTTGTTTGTTTTTTTGGTGATTACTTTTATTGGACATAGAACATAAGACAAGATTCAACATTATAGTGATTATTCCTGCCTTAAAATAAATGTTGTTTTTGTATGATGTTCTGGTTATCTTGTAAGGGGTTTCCTTAACTTCTCACAGGAGTATAGAGTTGATTTAGTTTAGTTTCTGCTGCTGTTTTGCAATCATCCAGTCAGTCCACTTAAATCTTCTTTTCCAGGGTGGAGTTTGTTCTTCTTCTTTTTTCTGGTTTGTTTAAATATCATGTGCTCAAGCGCAGCTATTCACTCACAGACCATACAGTCAGAGATACTGTCATAAAGTTTGGTCTTATTTGCTATATTCTCTGTTCAATTTCAGTTGTTTTTCCCTGAGCTTACTGAATATGCTTCAGCGTTTCTTTGGATGTGTTTACCTCTCTGCAGTTTCACAGCTTGTGACTCTCACAGGTTTGTATGTTTTATTTGTTCAGGGCCTGAAGTGCAAACATGTGTTTTTGGAATTACTTTATTGAACATTAAATGATTTTAACTTCGTTATCTATCTTAGGACTAGTATTTGTGCTAAATTCATTTCTGTTCAGTTGACAGTTATAAATGATTTGTTGATTGGCCATTTTAATAAATTAAAGGACAGACGAATGAAATATTTGATAGTAATAGCATTATGAAAGGCATATACTGTGAATGAAGTTTACATAGATGACAATTATTATGGTTTATTTAGATAAAAAAATTGTGGAGTGGAAATAATACTTTGTGATTTTGTTTATTATATTTTGTGTGTGTGTGTGTGTGTGTGTGTGTGTCTGTACAATGTGTTTAACAGGTACACAAGCTAAATGTCCTGTTCAGCTCAGCCCAAAGAGTGTTGTTGTGGAGTACGGCGGTTCTGTTGCAGTTAACTGTACCGCTTCTGTCCCGCATTATGGGATGGGATGGGAAGCCAGTGAGGGAGGAGTGGACAAGACCAGAGACAGTGTGGTCACATGGACAGTGTCAGATCTGAGAGAATGGGACATAAAGCCATTCTGCTACGTAAACTATGACATAACCCATGATATACCATGTCAAGTAGAGCTCCTAGTGACTATTTACAGTCAGTTTCTCTGTTATTGATATTCTTTGTTTTTTCATTCTCAGAAATATCTAATAAATGTACATTAATTTCAGAGTGTGTAAATCTTCCTCCACAGAGACTCCAGACAGTGTGTCTATCAGCATTGTGAATCACAGAGGACCAATGATGGAGGGAGAGCAGTATGAGCTCCAGTGTGATGTTGTTGATGTGGCTCCTGTTCAGAATCTCACTGTCAAATGGTACAAAGGACAAACTCTGCTAAGTCAAACCACTTTCACTGACACCAGCATAACTCCAGTGAATGAAGTCGCCAAACTCCTGATCACTGCAGACAGAGCTGATGATGGAGCTCAATACAGGTGTTAAGCAGAGCTGGATCTGGGAGCTGAAGGACCTCAACCTCCTCCTACAGTCACATCAAAACCTCTCAGTGCTGAAGTATACGTTTTATTTTTTGCCAAATTTGCCTTTTAATTACATTTATATTTTTTCTAAAGGACCTTAGTGTGAAGGATGTGCAACTTTCGTAGTTCATCACACACAGAGATTTGCATATTATCTGAGATCATTTGATTAATTATGACATAATTAAATTAGCACGGATGAAAAGTTTTCAGTTGTGCAGTATTTTTACTGATTTTTTTTAATGTGTTAAGAACTAATTAAATGACAGACAAATGAAACATTTGACAGTAATAGCATTATGAAATGCTGTAAGTCAGGGGCGATCCTAGGATTTTCATTTTAGGGGGGCTCAGCCCCCAATGAGGGTATAATAACAAAAAATAAATTTAGGTTACAGTAGATGGGGAGCCGATTGCTTCTCCATGATATTTTATAAACTGTATTTAAACTGCACAGATGCAGATATTATAACAATCTATCGATAAACGACCTCGTCCTTTGTTTTTCGCTCTGTGCCACCGCGGTCTGCGAGTTGAAGAACACGCTGAAAGAAAGACGGGGGAGGAGCCGATCGAAGTCTGCCGCAATTTTGATATGAAAATGGCCTAGCGACGCCCATGCTGTGAATCAAGTTTATAGCCTAGATGAAAATTATTATATCAGTATAGTTTATATAGATGAAAAAATTGTGCAGTGAAAGGGATGCTTTGTGATTTTGTGTATTATATTAACATATTAGAAAATATTTTGAAATATTTGAAAAAAAAAGGTCAGTGTTTAATATGCTGTGAGATAATGTTTCTCAATGTGTTTAACAGGTACACAAGCTAAATGTCCTGTTCAGCTCAGCCCAAAGAGTGTTGTTGTGGAGTACGGCGGTTCTGTTGCAGTTAACTGTACCGCTTCTGTCCCGCATTATTGGATGGGATGGGAAGCCAGTGAGGGAGGAGTGGACAAGACCAGAGACAGTGTGGTCACATGGACAGTGTCAGATCTGAGAGAATGGGACATAAAGCCATTCTGCTACGTAAACTATGACATAACCCATGATATACCATGTCAAGTAGAGCTCCTAGTGACTATTTACAGTCAGTTTCTCTGTTATTGATATTCTTTGTTTTTTCATTCTCAGAAATATCTAATAAATGTACATTAATTTCAGAGTGTGTAAATCTTCCTCCACAGAGACTCCAGACAGTGTGTCCATCAGCATTGTGAATCACAAAGGACCAATGAAGGAGGGAAAGCAGTATGAGCTCCAGTGTGACATTAAAGATGTGGCTCCTGTTCAGAATCTCACTGTCAAATGGTACAAAGGACAAACTCTGCTAAGCCAAACCACTTTCACTGACACCAGCATAACTCCAGTGAATGAAGTCGCCAAACTCCTGATCACTGCAGGCAGAGCTGATGATGGAGCTCAATACAGGTGTGAAGCAGAGCTGGATCTGGGAGCAGAAGGACCTCAACCTCCTCCTACAGTCACATCAAAGCCTCTCAGTGCTGAAGTAAACTGTAAGTTTATTTTTGCCAAATTTGTCTTTTAATTAAATGTATATTTTTTCTAAAGGACCTTAGTGTGAAGGATGTGCAACTTTCATATTTCATCACACACACAGAGATTTGCATATTAACTGAAATCAAATATTACATTTTAAGAATTGAATTAACATAAAAAGGATCAGCTGTGCTTTATTTTTAGTTATTTATTAAAAACAGCTTGCTCATCATGAAATGTATCTCTGTCCTCCTCAGAGCATCTGAAAGAGGAGATCAGTTCCTCAGTGCTCCCGTCCTCCACACTCAGTCCAGGAAAATACATGTGTACCACTGCAAACTCTCTGGGAAGATTACTGCAAAATTGCAGTAATTATATTGCATTTCATACTCTTTGTTTAGCTTAGTTGTTTGGCTATCATTAATAATGTGTGCACATTTTTTTTTGACATATCTGATTATGAATACTTGTTGTTGTTGTAGATGTTGGATTGGGTGTTTCTTATTTTGTACATTGTGTTTGATTTCTAGGTGTAAAACCAGAGTCACTCTTTTCTACACTCTTAAAAAATAAAGGTTCTTTCTATAAAGATTGTTGGGTTTTATACATTAACTTATTTGCTAGCTTGTTTTTTGACATAGTACTGGGTCAGTCAACCTAATCTGCAGGAAGAAAAATGCTATCAGTAGGCTGTTCCATTAAATCATATTCTTTATTACTTAAAGAGAGATAATACATTAAAAATACTATTTTGTATTTTCCCCACCTTTTTACTGATATATGTTACCCTGGATCACAAAACCAGTCATAAGGGTAATTTTTTATTTTATTTTATTTATTTTTTTAAAATTGAGATGCATTAAATTATTTGGCTGAGATACAACTATCCAGAAAATCTGGAATCTGAGGGTGCAAAAAAAAATCTAAATATTGAGAAAATTGCCATTAAAGTTCAAATGCATATTACCAATCAAAAATTAAGTTTTTATATATTTTTACAATATATCTTCATGGAACATGATCTTTATTTAATATCCTAATGATTTTTGGCATAAAAGAAAAATCAATAATTTTGACCCATACAGTGTATTTTTGGCTATTGCTACAAATATACCCCAGCGACTTAAGACTGGTTTTGTGGTTCAGGGTCACATATGCATTCAATTTTATCATGTTCTCAGTGCAAAGATAAAATATAAATTAATTATTATTATTATTATTATTATTATTATTATTTATTTTTTTATTATTTATTTATTTTTTTTACAATTTTCTTAATTTACTGTGACCCTAAAGTCATCTTCCACCCTATTAGTATGTACTTAATTGGACTACAATTCCACTGGGACCATTTTCAGGAAGTGATATTGTTTCTTTTCCCTCTGGAATTCAACTGCACAAACTCAACTCTCAACTCTCACTCCTACATTTTTAAGTGTTTTAAATGTTATCTTGCTTGTCACACCCTGTTCCACCCTGTTAGGCTATGCTATGGATAATGTTTGTCTCGTCAAAAGATGTAAAAACACATCTGACATATTTATAAAAGTTCTGTTTATCTATAGAAGATTAGAGAGCTAAATGTTGATCACTCAAAGAGCTACGGCTAACTTAGCTCTAAATTTTCCACCCTGTTAGATGAAATGTTAAATAAATAGTAGTAGAACAAGTAGTATTTATTGTACATTGCAAAATATATATATATATATATATGTGTGTGTGTGTGTGTGTGTGTGTGTGTGTGTATATATTTATATACACTGACCAAAATTATAAACGCAACACTTTTGTTTTTGCCCCCATTTTTCGTGAGCTGAACTCGAAGATCTAAGACTTTTTCTATGTACACAAAAGGTCTATTTCTGTCTAAATCTGTGTTAGTGCCATGCGAGAACTGGGATGTTTTCAGCTTCCAGGAATTGTGTACAGATCCTTTCAACATGATGGTCGTGGATGAATGGCACAACAATGGGCCTTAGGATCTAGTCACGGTATCTCTGTGCATTGAAAATACCATCAATAAAATGCAACTGTGTTTGTCCATAACATATGCCTGCCCATACCATAACCCCACCGTCACCATGGGCCACTCGATCCACAACGTGGGCATCAGCAAACCACTTACCCACACAACACCATACACGCTGTCTGCCATCTGCCCTGTACAGTGAAAACCGGGATTCATCCGTGAAGAGAACACCTCTCCAAAGTGCCAGACGCCATCAAATGTAAACATTTGCCCACTCAAGTCGGTAACGATGATGAACTGCAGTCAGGTCGAGACCCCGATGAGGATGACGAGCATGCAGATGAGCTTCCCTGAGATGGTTTCTGACAGTTTGTGCAGAAATTCTTTGGTTATGCAAACCGATTGTTGCAGCAGCTGTCTGGGTGGCTGGTCTCAGACGATCTTGGAGGTGAAGATGCTGGATGTGGAGGCCCCTAAGCTGGTGTGGTTACATGTGGTCTGCGGTTGTGTGTGCCAAATTCTCTTAAACGCCTTTGGAGACGGCTTATGGTAGAGAAGTGAACATTCAATTAATGGGCAACAGCTCTGGTGGACATTCCTGCAGTCAGCAAGCCAATTCCATGCTCCTTCAAAACTTGCGACATCTGTGGCATTGTGCTGTGTGATAAAACTGCACATTTTAGAGTGGCCTTGTATTGTGGCCAGCCTAAGTCACACCTGTGCAATAATCATGCTGTCTAATCAGCATCTTGATATGCCACACCTGTGAGGTGGATGGATTATCTCGGCAAAGGAGAAGTGCTCACTAACAATGATTTAGACGGATTTGTGAACAATATTTGAGAGAAACAGGCATTTTGTGTATATAGAAAAAGTCTTAGATCTTTGAGTTCAGCTCATGAAAAATGGGGGCAAAAACAAAAGTGCTGTGTTTATAATTTTGGTCAGTGTATATACATATATTCAAATACTGTGCAGAACCCTTAAGCTCCAAGGTTTCTGATAGAAAATCTGAGCTTGGAGGAAGAAAAAAGGCTGAAGATATTTAATGCTGTTTAGTTGGGTATCTTCATAAGCACTGTCTTAAATGAGTTAAATAATGCCTTGAATAAACTTAAAAAGTTGTGAGAAAATGAGATTTGCATCAGATCCGTGTCATGTGCAGCAGTGGCAGGTCTTAAAATCACAGAAGCAAATGAAGGTATCGTATCAAAGAACAAAGGTAACAGATAATTGTAGCTATAATATGGATTAGTCTATATTTAATTTATGCAGTTAAGACTGCAAAGTGTTTGATAACTATTTCTGTAGGGTGAAGCCAGCAAAAGTGGGACAGTGGACTAAAATTGGACAGATAATCTTGTGGTTTAGTGCTCCTTTCTTTTTTTTTTTTTCTTTTTTTAAATGTACTACTAATAATAGGTGGTCTTGAAATGTTGTAATAACAGTATGTTTGAATATCAACATTTCATTAGTCAAATGTAAGTCATATGGGCGTGGTTACCACTCAAATGCTGGAAGGTCTGAGAAAGTACATGGTAAGTGCCTGTACATAGTTTAGGTCTAGTACAGTAATTCAAACTACAATATCGATTTTGAATTACATGTTCATGTGATCACTCAATTTTATGCAATGATGTGCAAATTACTTTGTTCTATTTTTTTTTTTTTTAAATATTACATTTTATTACTGTCCCGATTTACCTGAACATGTTAGATAAATTGGAACAGTGGCATTCAGCTAAAGTGGGACATCTTATAAAGTAAAAGATAATACATTGCTTAATGTGAGAAATTGTTTTGTTTTACAGAAAATGTCACAAGCTGTAGGCAGAAGACAGAAAGAAAAAAACTAGAATACAAGTTTGTAAATATTAGGTTTTTGTGCAGTGTCTGTAAACAAAGGCATCACTGTCCATTACTATTGTTTGTTAGTTAATCCAAATGAATTACAGCATCTTTATTTGAATCAATTATAAATAAAAAATAATAATAATTTCTTAAGTCTGTCCTCTCTAAATTGTAATTATTTCTCTAGCCACCTGAACAGAGAATTGGTTTGCCTCTTGTCATCATGATTGATTGTGATAAGGAACCACATATCTATTTTTGTGTCCCTCTCCAAAAGGAAATGTGTTTTTTGAAACAATATTATATAGGTGCAGTTTCACACATTACAGATGGCAAACCATTCAGGACAATAACGGAAAGCTCATCCACTGTTAGAACCTGTTAACATTGGTGTTCCACCCTGTTATGCTCCGTTCCACCCTGTTACACAAGTCATTTTAAATAACAATTAGACAGCAACATTAAATATTTGGCATACTTTGGTCTTTATTTATTGAGTTGAGAAGCATTAACAGCATATATATGTTTCTGACCAAAATGTTTGTATTATGTAACATCTTGTTGGTAAAAATGGGCACAAAAAAGTACATATTCTATTAATCAATATATTTTTTTGTTATTGTTTCAAGAATAAAAACTAATACGGCATAAGGGATATATACCATCCAAGAAAAGCTTATTTTTGTTTAACATTTACATTATTAACATTTTGTGGTAACTATGTATACAGTATGTCCCTAACAGGGTGGAATACTTTCACAGCCAGTGTCTTAAAAATCTACCCATAACTATTATTTTTTAAATCCCTGAGCTTGGCCAATATGTATTCCTAATAGTTAAACATGTCACTATTTTGGTAAAATGCTAAAAATATTAAAAAAACATGTAACTTTTTTACAACAATTTTTAACCCAAAATGTTACTGGATACCAGGAATGACTCAGATCCAGGTATGCTGCATTTGTACCAGACTAGCGTTCTAAACAGAAGGTAGATATGACATACATTTAAACGAAAAAAGGAAAATGTGAGATCACACAGTCAGGAAATTTCCCATCAGTCTTTCTATCAGGACAGAACACAAAATGACCACTGACAAATGTATCCAGTTTGGGTTACACTGACCCATGCTAGGGTTCATCGAGTGCAGAAAATCTACACTGGGTAGAAATATTTAAAATAACCCAATAAAATGACCTAACAGGTTGAACCCAGTTTTTTAAATGTGTGATGTGATGTTTTACTGTTTCTGTTTTTGCATCTGTGAATTTATGCTTGCTTAAAAAAAAAATTTTCCAATTATTTCCACTGGTCGGCAATTTTGGTCACATTTTTTTTCATACACTTATTGAATGAAGTCCAAGTTTTGTTTTGTTTTGTTTTAGATTGAGGAAAACATTTTTACAAAAGCAAACCAAACAATGACACTTGTTAAAAAATAATCAAAATGCTTAAAAGAAGAAACCGAAATAGTTTGAATCTCCTATCCACAAAATTCAAAAGTACAAAATTCATAACTGTTGTTTTTGCATGATGTTCTAGTTATCTTGTCAGGGTTCCTTTAACTTATCACAAGAATTCAGGTTATCACAGAGTTCATTTAGTTTCACTTTTGCTTCATCAGTCACTCAACCGAAATCTCTTTTTCCAGGGCAGGGTTTGTTCTTCATTTTTACAAGAATCGGTACAGCAATTCAGTCATAGACCGTACATTCAGAGACATTTTATTTACAACATTTTCTGTTCAGTTGTTTTTCCCTGAGCTTATTGAATATGCTTCAGCGTTTCTTTGGATGTGTATACCTCTCTGTAGTTTCACAGCTTGTGACTCTCAAAGGTTTGTATGTTTTATTTGTTCAGGGCCTGAAGTGCAAACATGTGTTATCTGGAATGAATAAATATGTCTAAATATGTTTCAGGTATTACTTTATTGGAGATTAAATGATTTTAACTTTCTTATCTATCTTTGGACTAGTATTTGTGCTAAATTAATTTCTGTTCATTTAACAATTATAAATGATCCACTGAGTAACCATCTTAATAAGTTAAATGACAGACAAATAAAACGTTTGATAGTAACAGCATTATGAAGGGCAGATACTGTGAATCAAGTTTATATAGATTAAAAATTTGTGTGAAAAGGATACTTTGTAATTTTGTGTATTATAACATTAGAAAATATGCAGAAATGTTAAAAAAAAACTTGCATTTTTGATATGCCATGTGATTAGCACTAAGTTATATATATATATATATATATATATATATATATATATATATACAGTGGGTATGGAAAGTATTCAGACCCCCTTAAATTTTTCACTCTTTGTTATATTGCAGCCATTTGCTAAAATCATTTGTTCATTTTTTTTCCTCACTAATGTACACACAGCACCCCATATTGACAGAAAAACACAGAATTGTTGACATTTTTGCAGATTTATTAAAAAAGAAAAACTGAAATATCACACGGTCCTAAGTATTCAGACCCTTTGCTCAGTATTTAGTAGAAGCACCCTTTTGATCTAATACAGCCATGAGTCTTTTTGGGAAAGATGCAACAAGTTTTTCACACCTGGATTTGGGGATCCTCTGCCATTCCTCCTTGCAGATCCTCTCCAGTTCTGTCAGGTTGGATGGTAAACGTTGGTGGACAGCCATTTTTAGGTCTCTCCAGAGATGCTCAATTGGGTTTAAGTCAGGGCTCTGGCTGGGCCATTCAAGAACAGTCACGGAGTTGTTGTGAAGCCACTCCTTCGTTATTTTAGCTGTGTGCTTAGGGTCATTGTCTTGCTGGAAGGTAAACCTTCGGCCCAGTCTGAGGTCCTGAGCGCTCTGGAGAAGGTTTTCGTCCAGGATATCCCTGTACTTGGCCGCATTCATCTTTCCCTCGATTGCAACCAGTCGTCCTGTCCCTGCAGCTGAAAAACACCCCCACAGCATGATGCTGCCACCACCATGCTTCACTGTTGGGACTGTATTGGACAGGTGATGAGCAGTGCCTGGTTTTCTCCACACATACCGCTTAGAATTAAGGCCAAAAAGTTCTATCTTGGTCTCATCAGACCAGAGAATCTTATTTCTCACCATCTTGGAGTCCTTCAGGTGTTTTTTAGCAAACTCCATGCGGGCTTTCCTGTGTCTTGCACTGAGGAGAGGCTTCCGTCGGGCCACTCTGCCATAAAGCCCCGACTGGTGGAGGGCTGCAGTGATGGTTGACTTTCTACAACTTTCTCCCATCTCCCGACTGCATCTCTGGAGCTCAGCCACAGTGATCTTTGGGTTCTTCTTTACCTCTCTCACCAAGGCTCTTCTCCCCCCGATAGCTCAGTTTGGCCGGACGGCCAGCTCTAGGAAGGGTTCTGGTCGTCCCAAACGTCTTCCATTTAAGGATTATGGAGGCCACTGTGCTCTTAGGAACCTTAAGTGCAGCAGAAATTTTTTTTTTTGTAACCTTGGCCAGATCTGTGCCTTGCCACAATTCTGTCCCTGAGCTCTTCAGGCAGTTCCTTTGACCTCATGATTCTCATTTGCTCTGACATGCACTGTGAGCTGTAAGGTCTTATATAGACAGGTGTGTGGCTTTCCTAATCAAGTCCAATCAGTATAATCAAACACAGCTGGACTCAAATGAAGGTGTAGAACCGTCTCAAGGATGATCAGAAGAAATGGACAGCACCTGAGTTAAATATATGGGTGTCACAGCAAAGGGTCTGAATACTTAGGACCGTGTGATATTTCAGTTTTTCTTTTTTAATAAATCTTCAAAAATGTCAACAATTCTGTGTTTTTCTGTCAATATGGGGTGCTGTGTGTACATTAATGAGAAAAAAAAATGAATGATGATTTTAGCAAATGGCTGCAATATAACAAAGAGTGAAAAATTTAAGGGGGTCTGAATACTTTCCGTACCCACTGTATATATATGTATATATATATATATATATATATATATATATTTTTTTTTTTTAATGTTTCTCAGTGTATTCAGCAGATACAGAAGCTAAATGTCCTGTTCAGCTCAGCCCAAAGAGTGTTGTTGTGGAGTACGGCGGTTCTGTTGCAGTTAACTGTACCGCTTCAGTCCCGCATTATGGGATGGGATGGGAAGCCAGTGAGGGAAGAGTGGACAAGACCAGAGACAGTGTGATCACATGGAGAGTGTCAGATCTGGCAGAATGGGACGTACGGCCAATCTGCTACATCATGTATGACACGCCATGATTATCCATGTGAAGTAGAGCTCCCAGTGACTATTTACAGTCAGTTTCTATATATATATATACATCTTTTTTATCATTCAAAAATAAATAATAAATGTACATTCATGAATGCAGATTTCAGAGTGTGTAAATCTTCATCCACAGAGACTCCAGACAGTGTGTCCATCAGCATTGTGAATCACAGAGGACCAATAAAGGAGGGAGAGCAGTATGAGCTCCAGTGTGATGTTCAAGATGTGGCTCCTGTTCAAAATCTCACTGTCAAATGGTACAAAGGACAAACTCTGTTGAGTCAAACCAGTTTCACTGACACCAGCATAACTCCAGTGAATGAAGTCTCCACACTCCTGATCACTGCAGACAGAGCTGATGATGGAGCTCAATACAGGTGTTAAGCAGAGCTGGATCTGGGAGCAGAAGGACCTCAACCTCCTCCTACAAAAACATCAAAACCTCTCAGTGCTAAAGTATACTGTAAGTTTATTATTGTCAAATTTTCCTTTTAATTAAATGTATATTTTTTTCTAAAGGACATTAGATGTGCAACTCATATTTCATCACGCACAGAGATTTGCATATTATCTGAGATCATTTGATCAAATATGGCATATTATGAACTGAATTAACACAGATGAAAAGGATCAGTTGTGCAGTATTTTTACTGACCTGTTAATAACAGCTGTTCATCATGTTGCTGTTGTGCTGAGGAATGTATCTCTGTCCTCCTCAGATAAACCAAAACACTCCAATTCAACAGAGACCCTCATTAAAAACGATGAGGTCAAGCTAGACTGTACAGTGAAGGCAAACCCGCCTCCTACGTACACATGGCACTCAGAGCATCTGAAAGAGAAGATCAGCTCCTCAGTGCTCCCGTCCTCAACACTCAGTCCAGGAGAATACACATGCAACGCCACAAACTTTGTGGGAAGTGACGGCAAAGTGTTCATCGTCAAATCAACAGGTTATAAAATGAAAAAATGATCTGCAAATAATTGGTCTGATCTTTGTAAAATGCAAAATTGCAGTAATTGTATTTTGTATTCTTTGTTTA
>NW_026127600.1:0-19682 GCF_022985175.1 Labeo rohita
AGCAGGTTTCACTTGTTTTACGGTAGCTGTTGTTCAACACATATTATTTGAGGTGAGTGTTTAAATTTTCTTTAGTTGTTTTCATATATGAGTGTCATCTTATGATCTATAACTTCAGAATTACAGAAAGATAGAGAAATTCAATATTAAAAACTCAATGCAAAAATAAAGTGCCCATAAATGCATTTAGTTTATTTGCTTTTCAATGCAAACAGTAAAACTGTAGTAACCATGTTTTTTTTTTTTTTTTTTTTTTTTTGATTCATACCATGGTTTTAAAAACAGAATAACAAGTTACCATTCTATGATACAGATTTTATTAAAGCACTTAAAACAATAAACATGGCTTAGTAGTGCACCTTTAAATACACAGTATCATACAGCCTACATCCCTAAAATTGTTTTCAAACACAGGGGAGCATTTTTTAGCCACTTTTCAAAAATATATATTTATCTCACCTAAATGTTTGATCATTTTTTTAAAAATGTGAAATTATTGCACAATAGCTTACACACAGCACAATCCTCCACAAACACATTTATTCATTATTTTGATTTCAAATCCAAACATTGTTACTGAAAATGCTTTTTTAACATTGTGATTTTTTTTACACAGTACAGTAATACAGTACAGTAATCTGTTTAAATGCAATAAATGTAAGCCACACATTATTCAAAGCTTTTTACTTTTACATTTACTTCTAGATTTATATATTAAGTTGCTCAAGCAAGTGGCAAAACATGCTAATCCTTTTTAATGGTTAAATTTAATTTTATTAATTAATTAAAAAATAATTTTTACTTAAAAAAAAAAACATGTCTAATTAATGTAAACAATGAAACTTATAAAATGTAACGTCAGTTTATCAAAAGTTATGTTTAGGGCCCTATGAAATGTTTTTCTCACCTTATGTTTTATTGTTACAAAATTTGTTTTAGCATGTCTGTGTAGCCCTAAGTAGCTTAGAAACTAATAAAAACTGCCCCCCTTTAAATTTTTGAAATTTATCTAATCTTGAAATGTCAGTTCCTGTGACAGTTTATTTGTATTACTGTGCTGAGAGTAAAATTATTTGCTGTAAAACTGAGGTTCGTCAGCAGGGGGCACCCACGTTTTGCGCTAGTCATCGGTAGTTGAATAACAAAGAAATAGTATTCAGTACATGATGAGCTTCGTGATAGACGTAACTTATGCGCTCCTTGTTTGACCTCTCCTTTTCTTCTATCTTTTCAAACAGGTAAGCTGATAATTATTACTCTAATAACAGCAAACAGTGTACTGTGTTTACATAACGTCGAATTTCTGAACTGAGACGGTAAAAATGTTGAGTTTGACCATGATTAAGTGTGCCGAACCCAAAATGGCGGATGAGTATTAAAAATAGTAACTTTCAACGTGAGAAGCGAATGTCTAAGTATACAGATAAGCAAGCAAAATGAGGCATGACGATAAACTGTTTACATTTTTTTCAAACATGGATTAGTTATAGTGACGGGTTGTGAGAGTTAAGGAAAACGTGTTTGTGATTACATATGAATATGTAAAGACCTCATTTAGCGTGGCTTTGTCAGCCATTACGATTAAAAGAACATTCATAAAATACTGTTAATAAGAAAACCAGTCAGATTCAGTTGTACACTGCTTTTATTTTTCATTTTTGTGAGAGTTCCAGAAAAACATTGTGGTTCAGTTAAAATCTAGTTGATGAAAGAAAGACAGTTCATTAGTACATTTCATAGAAGATTAAAACGGATTAAAAAGAGTATTGAAACAGCTTCAAACAGTTATCATTGATGGAGTAATGTGAAAATACACTAGATAGTCATTCTTGTAATTGTTTATAGAGTTTATATTACTCACTGTATTCAGAGTAAAAGAGGCTGTGATGCTTAAATTATGTTATTGTAATACTTTTCCTTTATGCTATGTGAAAGTGGGAACAGTACACATTCAGATCTATTTGATAAGGTTCATCAATTTAGAGCCAATATTTTTGAGTGTGGTTTAAAGAGTAAAATATCCAATGTCATATATCTGCATAAACATCTGCACTATAAGACAAGTTTTGTTTAGAATTCTCTGTTAAAGTGTCTGATGCAAAGAAATAGTATTCAGTACATGATGAGCTTCGTGATAGACGTAACTTATGCGCTCCTTGTTTGACCTCTCCTTTTCTTCTATCTTTTCAAACAGAAAATAAATGTGTTGCTCTAAGAAAGGACGTCTCATCTTTCTATAAAGTGTAACATATTTTGGCGAGCCAGCCAGGAGGAGGCGATAGAGCGACCAGCACCATTAACCCCCCCTCCTTCTCTATGAGACGAACCTTCAACAAGATGGATGCCAGTCAGATTCTGCGTGATCAAGTAAGTGCAGCTTTGTGGCAGCTTGGAGAAGAGTCTCTCATGGATGTCTGCAGGTACCTGAAATGTGATGGCCTGGACGGTGGAGACTCTCATGGCAAGGCACGGAGGGCACTTATCAAGATGGCCGAGAGTGCATTAGATGCGCTCGAAGAGAACGCAGAGAGCGAAGAAATTAGGCAGTACTGTGCTGACCTGTTACTATTCATTGAAAAACACAGTAAAAGGGGTAATCAGCCAGACCAAGAGGACCAATTAGAGGAGACCGCTCCAAGGGAAGTCCTACGAAAATGTTTCCCACCGTATCCTTCTCCTATCAAGAGTACAGATGTCCCACCCAAAAGTCATCGGGAATCAACTCACCCACTGCCTGAGGTAACACTACGAAGAGAATTCAGAATCTGTGGCCAAATTGGAGAGAGTGGTCAGAGGGATAAATTGTCGTATCTCAGCTTGATCCGTCAGATTGAGATGGGAATAGAAAAAGGACACACACAGATGGAAGTAGTGGAAGCAGTAATCAGGGCTGTTAGTCCGGGGCTGCCTTTAAGGGATATGTTAGAGATCAAGCGTGGACTGACTCTTAGTGCACTTCTCACCATCCTGAAAGGCCACTATCGGGTTGATAGCTCCACAGAACTTTACCACCAGCTCCTTAACATCTCTCAAGAGCCCAAAGAAACTGCTTTGAACTTTGTATTCCGTGCAATCGAGCTTAAGGAGAAGCTGTTATGGAAAGCAACAAATGAGGACACTGATGAGCAGTACAGTAGTTCCTCCGCTCAATAGAAACTGGACTGTTGAGTGATGCGGTGAAGTTCCAAATTTTGCCTTTCCTTAGTGATGTCAGCATTACAGATGAGGAACTTATACAGAAAGTGGATGAGGCAGCAAAGGTCGAAAGTGAGAGACAAGAAAAACGAAAAAGATCCACTGCTGGTAAAACTCCCAAAGTACAAGAGCTCCACTCAGACTCTCAGGCAAAACCCACATCTACTCAGAGCCCCTCTAAACCTAAGGAGTCCAACCAAGCAGCAGCAATTAAAACAGTAAAGGGGAATGAATCTAAGCTGGACACTAGGGCTGTGCAAATAATCGCATGCGATTATGATGCGCATCTCTTCAGTAATGCCGGTTCCGTGATTAGTCGTAAATTTCCATCACGTGCAGTCAGACGCATTCATTATGGAGCGGCACTCACTACAAAGAGCCGAAAGAGCCGAAATTCACTGATAAGCCGCGCAATATCGCGTTCATTATCGCCTGCGATAATGAATGCGATATTGCGCGGCTTGTCAGTGAATTTCGGCTCTTTGTAGTGAGTGCCGCTCCATAATGAATGCGTCTGACTGCACGTGATGGAAATTTACGACTAATCACGGAACCGGCATTACTGAAGAGATGCGCATCATAATCGCATGCGATTATTTGCACAGCCCTACTGGACACCCTGAATGCACAGCAGATATTGGAAGAACTTCGCAGGGAAATGAAGCAAATGTTTCTGGCTGTAATGGAAGCGAACCCCCGTCCTCCTGATCAAAAGCAGAGAGTGAAAGGTTGCAAGAAATGCAGGGATGAGGGAATAGGTGAGCATTGTTTGCACTGCTTTAAGTGTGGCCAGGAAGGCCACTTCTCTCGTGGATGCAGGACCACGTCAGGAAACGGGCAGGGACTACTGAGGCGGGGCCAGCAGTAGTCCAAGAACAAGCACCCCAAAGTGAGTGGCCACCACCCAACCGAGCCCTGCAACTAACAACAGCCCTTAAAGAAACAGCCGCTGGTGCCCCATCAGCAGTAAATGTTGTTAACTACATACCACCTCAACACCAGCCGCAGTTGGTAAGCCTCGTTGGAAGCAGATGTATAGTGGACTGTGTGATGGATAATTGCCCAGTGAAAGCCCTGTGGGACACAGGAGCCCAGTCCAGCATAGTGAATGACCACTGGCGACTAAACCACCTTCCCCACACTGTCATCAGACCAATTTCAGA
This sequence comes from Labeo rohita, assembly GCF_022985175.1. Classification (NCBI taxonomy): domain Eukaryota; kingdom Metazoa; phylum Chordata; class Actinopteri; order Cypriniformes; family Cyprinidae; genus Labeo; species Labeo rohita. Next base: position 4,359 of record NW_026127600.1, read on the forward strand.
GTTATTGGAAGACGAGACACTAACAGTTCTTGCTGCTAACGATACTCCCATTCCATATATCGGCTGGATTGAAGTCAGTTTTAGACTAAGCAGTGACCCCACCACAAGAAATGATTTACAAGTGCCGATATTAGTGTCGAGTGACCCGGCAGTTGCCAGTGACCCCATAATCGGCTACAATGTCATTGAGGCCATCATGAACGGAGATGAGGGAAAGACTAAAGGTGGAAAAAGGCAGCTGGCACAGAAAGTGAGTAGGGCCTTCGCAATAACAGTGAAAACTGCTCATCGTGTGGTCAAATTGATGCAGAATGGTGATTCAGAGACTGGTGTAGTTCGTACTGGTGGAAAAAGAGTGTTTTTACCAGCGAATCAAGTTACCACAGTCTACATAAGAGCACATGTGAGTTCACAAGCCCAAGGCCAACAAATGTGCTTTTCATCTGATATGCTTAATCCTCCACCAGAAGGCTTGATCTACAATGATGGGTTGGTGCAGATCCCCAAAAAGAGAGCACCGTACATACCCATATCTGTGGTCAACACTTCTGATCGCACCGTCTGTCTGGACCGTCATAGAATAATTGGATACCTGAAACCTGTCAAGGCTGTATGCACAGCCCCTGTGCAGATGGAAGGGAATGAGACAACAGCAAAAATGAAGGAAAGCACAGAGACAAAGTACAGTGAAACAAGTAACACACCACCAAATACCAGACAAGCTAGAATACCAACCTCTTGGGACCCCCCTGTGGAACTCTGCCATCTGTCCGAGGAACAACAGGAAGCGGTAAGGAGAGTTTTGTGGGAAGAATGTGAGGCCTTTGCTTATGATAGTGATGATGTGGGTTGTATACCATCTCTCAAAATGCATATCACTCTTCATGATACCAGCCCCGTGCAAAAGACCTACATGTCTGTCCCAAAGCCTCTTCACAACGAAGTTAAGGAGTACTTGCAGGATTTACTGAGAAGAGGATGGATCATGCCTTCCCGATCCCCTTACTCATCACCGGTGGTGTGTGTCCGCAAAAAGGACGGGACTCTTCGCCTTTGTGTTGACTTTAGGGAGCTCAACCGCAAGTCAGTCCCCGACCGCCACCCAATCCCGAGGATTCAGGATATGTTGGATGCACTGGGAGGAAGCTCATGGTTCTCTGTCTTAGACCAGGGTAAAGCGTACCACCAGGGTTACCTGGATGAGGAGAGCCGCCCGCTCACAGCATTCATCACACCCTGGGGGCTCTTTGAATGGGTCCGCATACCCTTTGGCCTGAGCTCGGCACCCGCAGAGTTCCAGAGGAGCATGGAGCATTGTTTGGCAGATCTGAGGGACACGATTTGCCTCCCATACCTTGATGACAATCTGGTACACAGTCACAGCTTTGAGGAACACCTGGAGCACATTCGTTTTGTTCTCCAGTGTTATAAGAAACATGGTGTTAAGCTAACCCCAAAGAAATGTGATCTGTTCAAGTCAAGTGTGAGATTTCTTGGTAAATTGGTGACGGGAGAGGGTTACACAATGAACCCTGCGGAGATGGCTCCGGTGATGTCTCTAAAAGAGAAGACACCGGCCACTGTTGGTGAGGTGCGTCAAATGCTTGGGTTTCTCTCTTATTACAGATCTTTCATACCCAATTTCTCCCGTGTGGCCCACCCACTGTACAGCCTTGTCACCGTCCCAAATACGGGAAATCACACTCCAAACTCGACCACGAGAAGGCCCAGTAAAACAGGAAAGAAAAGTAAGGGTCACTTACCATCGCAGACGCCTATACAGTGGACCAGCTCTCACCAGGAAGTATTGAATCAGCTGGTGGATGCACTTACCCAGCCCCCTGTCCTCGGATATCCAGAGTTCACCGAGCCATTTGTATTACATTGTGATGCATCCCAAGTTGGTCTGGGAGCGGTGTTATACCAGAGACAGCAGGGCAAGATGAAAGTGATCGCTTATGGCTCTCGCACATTGAGTCCATCAGAAAAGAGATACCATCTGCACTCTGGAAAATTAGAGTTTTTAGCGTTAAAGTGGGCCATATGCGAACGTTTTCGGGATTATCTGTACCATGCCCCATCGTTTGTCGTATATACAGATAACAACCCGCTGACGTATGTGCTCACCACCGCAAAACTCAACGCGACAGGACACAGATGGGTGGCTGAGTTGGCTGATTATAACTTCACAATCCGGTACCGCCCAGGCAAGAACAACTCTGATGCAGATGGGTTGTCGCGTATACCATTGAATATTGAGGACTACATGCGCAGCTGTACGGCTGAGGCCAGTCAAGATGTAATCAGTGCATCTATGGAAAGGGTGGTGGCAGAAAGAAGGAACCCTTGCCGGGGTGTCGGGTTGATACAGGTTAGTGCTTTGAGCCTAGTGAAAGACAGTGAGACCAGCCAACCTCTTACCCCAGAACAAATCCGCAAAGCTCAAGGAGAGGATGAAATCCTATCAAGAGTTCTCTGGTACAAGTCACAAAACAGAAGGCCAAATAGAACTGAAGTGAAAGCCGAGAACCCTGCAGTGGCTATTCTGTTGAAACAGTGGCTGAAAATTAACGTGGGCCAAGACGGTGTCCTGCGCCGTAGAACTTCCCATCGAGAACAACTGCTGCTCCCCAAAGCTTACCATCCGTTGGTCTTTAAAGAACTACATCAGGATATGGGTCACTTGGGGGTCGAAAGAATGCTTGACCTTATTCGAGAACGGTTCTACTGGCCACAGATGAGTAAAGATGTAGAACATTTTGTCACAAGAGTGTGCGAGTGTCTCAAGAAGAAAAAGCCAAGTAGACAGACTCGTGCGCCTCTAATACCGATCCAGACCACCTATCCATTCCAGTTAGTCTCCATAGACTTCCTGCATTTGGATAAATGCAAGCATGGCTATGAGTATATATTAGTGGTCATGGACCATTTTACGAGGTTCGCACAGGCCTACGCGACGAGGAATAAAGCTGCCAAAACAGTAGCCGACAAGATCTTCAATGACTTCGCACTCAAGTTTGGTTTCCCAAGCAGATTACATCACGATATGGGCAAGGAGCTTGAGAACAGGCTGATGGCCAGCTTAAAAAAACTCTCTGGCATCCAGGGCTCGCACACGACACCATACCATCCCCAGGGTAACGGGCAGGTGGAAAGGTTTAACCGCACCCTGTTGTCAATGCTGCGTACCCTGGAGGACAAGGAGAAGGAGGATTGGAAAGAGTCCCTTGCCAAAGTTGTCCACGCATACAACTGCACAAAGAATGAGGCAACGGGTTATGCGCCTTATTACCTCATCTTCGGACGTTCTCCTCGCCTACCCGTTGACCTGTTGTTTAATCTTGGTCAAGATGAGTCCCATGAAACATATGATGACTATGTGAGTCACTGGAAAAAGAGGATGCAAGAAGCATATCAGATTGCAGCCAGAACAGCCATTAAGGGAGCAGCTCGGGGAAAAGTTTTCTACGACCGGAAAGTTCAGGGAAGAGACCTCCACCCAGGTGACAGAGTTCTCCTCAGAAACCTCACCCCAGAGGGGGCCCTGGGAAAATACAGACTTATTGGGAGAACCAGGTGTATAAAGTGAAGGAGAGAAAAGCAGATGGCAGCCCTGTTTACGAGATCAGCCCAGAGAATGGTAAAGGGAGGGACAAAGTTGTCCACAGAAACCTCCTGCTGCCCTGTGATTTCTTACCCTCTGACCAGCCACCGGTAGAGAGACTCCAGCCACAGAAAAACTCTTTGAGCTCACCAAAGGAAAGAACCAGACTCCAACGTCAGCAGCAACAACAGCCAGAACAAAGTGACACCTCTGACGATGAATATGGCGGCACCTACCGTTGGCATCTCAGAGCTAGTAGACAGAGACCGCAGAAACAGACTCTTCTGAATCCTCTGGCAGAGCCTTTCCAGCCCCAGCGGCAGCGTCCTCAGTGTCATGAAGAGGATGTGCCACTACGAAGCGAAGAGGATGTGCCACTACAGAGCGAAGAGGATGTGCCACTACAATCTCAGAGACCTGATTTGGGCTGTGACAGGCCTGAGTATGGTGAATCAAGGGCAAACCCTTTACCCTCAACACCAGTAGTGCCACAGACAGTAAGAGAGCGACCTCAGAGACTGAAACATCAGCCTGTGGTACTGAGTTATGATACACTCGGTCAACCGTGCTTGGTTCCACGAAACTGCAAGGTAACAGAGACTCAGGTAACACAGACTAAGGGTTATTGGAGGCCTTGGATGGCTGAGGTGTTCTAAAGAAATGCTTTAATTGTTCCCAGAAATGTCAGGAGACATTTAATGTTGTGGGGGAGAGTGTAGCCCTAAGTAGCTTAGAAACTAATAAAAACTGCCCCCCTTTAAATTTTTGAAATTTATCTAATCTTGAAATGTCAGTTCCTGTGACAGTTTATTTGTATTACTGTGCTGAGAGTAAAATTATTTGCTGTAAAACTGAGGTTCATCAGCAGGGGGCACCCACGTTTTGCGCTAGTCATCAGTAGTTGAATAACAAAGAAATAGTATTCAGTACATGATGAGCTTCGTGATAGACGTAACTTATGCGCTCCTTGTTTGACCTCTCCTTTTCTTCTATCTTTTCAAACAGGTAAGCTGATAATTATTACTCTAATAACAGCAAACAGTGTACTGTGTTTACATATAGTCGAATTTCTGAACTGAGATGGTAAAAATGTTGAGTTTGACCATGATTAAGTGTGCCGAACCCAAAATGGCGGATGAGTATTAAAAATAGTAACTTTCAACGTGAGAAGTGAATGTCTAAGTATACAGATAAGCAAGCAAAATGAGGCATGACGATAAACTGTTTACATTTTTCAAACATGGATTAGTTATAGTGACGGGTTGTGAGAGTTAAGGAAAACGTGTTTGTGATTACATATGAATATGTAAAGACCTCATTTAGCGTGGCTTTGTCAGCCATTACGATTAAAAGAACATTCATAAAATACTGTTAATAAGAAAACCAGTCAGATTCAGTTGTACACTGCTTTTATTTTTCATTTTTGTGAGAGTTCCAGAAAAACATTGTGGTTCAGTTAAAATCTAGTTGATGAAAGAAAGACAGTTCATTAGTACATTTCATAGAAGATTAAAACGGATTAAAAAGAGTATTGAAACAGCTTCAAACAGTTATCATTGATGGAGTAATGAAAATACACTAGATAGTCATTCTTGTAATTGTTTATAGAGTTTATATTACTCACTGTATTCAGAGTAAAAGAGGCTGTGATGCTTAAACTATGTTATTGTAATACTTTTCCTTTATGCTATGTGAAAGTGGGAACAGACATTCAGATCTATTTGATAAGGTTCATCAATTTAGAGCCAATATTTTTGAGTGTGGTTTAAAGAGTAAAATATCCAATGTCATATATCTGCATAAACATCTGCACTATAAGACAAGTTTTGTTTAGAATTCTCTGTTAAAGTGTCTGATGCAAAGAAATAGTATTCAGTACATGATGGGATGATAAGCTAGACAAGTTGCCACTGTGCCAAATTAGCTGATTATCTGATCGTGCTCCTCCCGAACTTTGTTATCAAACATCATTTTGTGTTTTAAGATGGAAGCAAGAGAATTAATGAACTTTGGAGAAAGATTCTAGATGAAAAAGATGTCAGACCCCTGTGGACTGTGAAGTGTGTTTTCCTCGTGTATGCCCTTATTTGGACTTTCCGTTTCCGTTCCTTATTATTACGTCATTGTCTCTTGCTTCCCCCCCTGATTGGTTCCTTCTGTGTTTATAAGTTTGGTTGTGTCTAGTTTAGTTTGTCGGTTCTTGTATTGTCATAGCTTGTGTTTACGTTGTAGTTGCTGTTCCCTGCTGTTTCCTGTACGTTCGTTTTCCCTTTGGATTATTTAATAAACTCTATGTGCATTGGACGTCCTCTCTCCTCCTCGTCATTCCAGGCACACAACTACTCGTGACAGAAGAACCGACCACTACATGTATGCTGAGGAAGCGGTGATGCGTTTGAGGCAAGGCGGGCGAAAGCTGGAGTGGTATGTGGAGGATATCCTCGAGCTAGCTAACCAGCTAAGCTGGCACGACGCGGCTTTAGGTGCTTGTTTTCTGATGGGGTTGGACGAGGACATTATTCGCTGCGATCTTCCTGCTTGTGATTATCCCCTGATCAAACTGATTAATGTAGTCCTTTATTTGAACGGATCCGACTTTGAAGTCGAAGAATCTCTTATGTCTCGTCGTCCAACTCCCTTGGAAGCACGCCGCGTCATGTCAGTCAACACCATGCTGGGAGCCCCCACATACAGCGCTAACGATTCGGACTGCCTGCCTCACCACCCCCCTGGTCCAAGGCTCCATTTGCTTCCTCAGCCCAGAGCCCGCGACCAGCACTCGGACTCCAGCCGCGCTCACGGCCAGCACTTGGACGCCGCCCACAACTCGCAAGAAGGTGGCAAAGAAAAAGCGCCGTAAGGACTCAGCTGCGTTTATGGAGTCAAGGCAAGTGACGGCTGTGTTTCCTGAGTCAAGTCAAATTGCAGCTGCGTTTCCCGAGTCAAGTCAAGTTGCAGCTGCGTTCACTGAGTCAAGGCAAGTGACGGCTGTGTTTCCCAAGTCAAGTCAAGTTGCAGCTGCGTTTACTGAGTCAAGGCAAGTGATGGCTGTGTCTCCTGAGTCAAGTCAAGTTGCAGCTGCTTCTCCTGAGTCCAGTCAAGCTTCCAAGTCAAGTCAAGCTTCAGCTGCTGTTTCAGTGTCAAGTCAAGCTACAGCTGCCGTTCCTGCGTCAAGTCAAGTCAGAGCTGCTCTTCTTAAGGCAAGTCAAGTCTAAGCTGTGTTTCCTGTGTCAAGTCAAGTCAGAGACGCTCTTCCTAAGTCAAGCCAAGTCACAGCCATGGTTCCTGAGCCAAGCAAAGTCACAGCCATGGTTCCTGAGTCAAGCCAAGTCAGAGCTGTCGTTCCTGAGTCTAGCAAATTCACAGCCGGCCTCTACGAATCAAATCAAATATGAGTTGATTCTCATAAGCTAAGTCACGTCTCGTCTGTCCGCCCAGAGCCTCGCCATGTCTCGTCTGTCCGCCCAGAGCCTCGCCATGTCTCGTCTGACCGCCCAAGGTCACGGCCCATCATGATGGCCAGCGTGCTGGACCCACCACTAGTGTCAGTGTGGACAGCAAACACCTCAGTGGCACCAGCGCCTCATAACCCAACTATTAATGAAGTCCTGCCGCTGCTTTTCCCTTAATGGCAGTTGCCATTTGGTGTGTGGGCTGCACACTGTGCTCCAGAGATCTCGTCTGTTGACAAGTCTACTCCAGAGGCCCGTCCGTTCACAAGTCTGCTCCTGAGGTCACGTCCGTTCACAAGTCTGCTCCTGAGATCACATCTGTTCACAAGTTTGCCCCTGAGGTCACGTCCGTTCACAAGTTTGCCCAAGAGATCTCATCTTATCACAAGTCTGCTCCAGAGGTCCCGTCTGGTCTCAAGTCTGCTCCAGAGGTCCCGTCTGGTCTCAGGACTGGTCTAAAATCTGCTCCAGAGGTCCTGTCTGGTCTCAAGTCTGGTCTCTGGTCTCAACCCTCCTGCTCCGCCCTGGAGGGTTCCTGCTCTCCTTTCTCCGCCTCCTGCTCCTGCGCTCCTTGCTCCGCCCTGGAGGGCTCTTGCGCTCCTTGCTCCGCCTCCTGCTTCGCCCTGGAGGGCTCCAGCGCTCCTTGCTCCACCTCCCGCTCTGCCCTGGAGGGCTCCTGCACTTCCTGCTCCTGCAACGCCCGAGCGCCCTCCTGTGCTTGCACCTACTAAGCCTGGCCTTCCCGTGCTCTCCTGGGCTAGCTACGCCCTAAGTTCCCCCAAGAAGATTTTGGGGGGGGGCTACCCCCCGATCAGCTATGGCCACCTGGAATGTGTGCTCGGCCATGGCTTCCTGAACCCCCTGACCCGCCATGGCCATATGGACTGTGTGCTCGGCCATGGCTCTCTGAACTCCCGGACCTGCCATGGCGTTATGGACTCTGTGCTCCACTGTGGCTCCCTGAGCTCCCTGATCCGCCCTGGAGGTGCACCTCCTATGTCCCTTGTGTCAGACCTCCAGGGAGCCCACCCTCCCACCCCGGTGTATTTGTTACGGCGCGGGTCGCGCCTTTTAGGAGGGGGGGTAGTGTCAGACCCCTGTGGACTGTGAAGTGTGTTTTCCTTGTGTATGCCCTTATTTGGACTTTCCGTTTCCGTTCCTTATTATTACGTCATTGTCTCTTGCTTCCCCCTGACTGGTTCCTTCTGTGTTTATAAGTTTGGTTGTGTCTAGTTTAGTTTGTCGGTTCTTGTATTGTCATAGCTTGTGTTTATGTTGTGGTTGCTGTTCCCTGCTGTTTCCTGTACGTTCGTTTTCCCTTTGGATTATTTAATAAACTCTATGTGCATTGGACCTCCTCTCTCCTCCTCGTCATTCCACGCACACAACTATTCGTGACAAAAGACACATTTACTGCGGCAATAGATGAATTCTAGAGGCAAATACTCCAGTCTCTGAGAACTACACATAACACTTTTGCCTCTGTAACACTTTATTAAGTCTTGCATAATGAAATTCTTTTTGCAGTATTTTAACAATTTTATTTTGTACAGATGATCTCATCAATCCAAATTGGGGGTTTGACCAAGTGATGCTTTTGAGAGGAGAGAAAGAAGAGGATGTTATAAATTGTCTTCAAAGAAAAAGCTTCTCAAAAAGTCTTAAAACCTTTAAAAGGTATGTGTACAGTACCTTCAGGGCCATAGTTGCCCACCCAACATCACGCAGAACATAAGCTGAGCTGACTGTCCATTAAACAAATTCATCTGAATTGTTTGTGTTTTTTTTTTTTTTTTTTTTTTTTCCCTTTCTTTTTTTCCTTTTTTTAATTTTGATCAGGTCTGGGAACTGTCTGAAAATGGGATGTCAGGAGTGAGAGATCCTCTGGCTGAGAAAAAACTACACCACATCGGTGCTGGATATCAACCAGAAACTGGAACAACAATACACCAAACAGTTATTGTATATATTTAGTGACAAATATGCCAATTTTTGGTGAAATAAAGGGAATTACTGGATGAATTATTTTGCATTACAAGATGCTACCATGGGCTTTATTGCTACAAACACTTAAGGGATAACTGAGAATGTACCAGGAATTATCAACGTGCATCTTTACTTAAAAACCAAGAGCATGCATATTACTGATGCCCGGCCTGTGAGGAGCAAGATAAGGGGGTGAGGAGAACATTTTTACACCGATTTTTGCTTATTATAATTATAATTATAATTATAATTATAATTATTATTATTATTATTATATTGTGATTTTTACTACTGCATGAATGTGTCCTTGTGTAATAGTAATAGTAAAATATCACAATGTGTATAAATTGTCTTTGATTACTGCTTAGCAGTGGGGAATAGATAATAGCAAGTTGTTGCAGGTTCATCCATTATATTTATTGGTGTGTACCTCAAAAATATAAGAAATAATCTATTATTATTATTATTATTAAAGCATTTCTTAAAAAAAAAAAAAATTCTGTTTCATCAGATGGCCTCATAATGTCCTGTCAAAAGCTATGTGAGGCATGATGTAAGAATAGAAAAGGGTGGACTGTGAAAACTGTCAGATATAAATGTGAGTCTGTTGTCCATGATGATGAGAACACATGTATGTAGGTTTTGCTGCCCTTCTACCCCCAGGGGCCCAGTAGCACCCCCTGGAAGAGCCAAAAAATGCATATTTCAAATGGCTGTAAATTAGAGTCTGATTAACGTATCAAAGAGAAAATCGTCAGGATTACTACTTATGCTATGTTGATTAAATAACGTTGGGCACATTTTTCAGAAATATATGGATAGCTGTTATAAAGGCATTTTAAATATTGCTCACAGTAAAATACCAAGTTGCAGCCTGTCTATCAAATATGAGATTTGCACAATGAACATATTTAGATATCCAGTTTTCCATTAAAGATATTATTTATTTCATTTAATTAATAAAACATTTTAAACTACATTAACCATAAGCCTCTGTCATTCTGTCGATGAAACAGGAAAACATGGCGCTGTTATTTGTAGTTCACTGAAGTTATGCTTAGGGTTAGGATCTCGCTAAAGGAGTAATTTCTCTCAACATAGCAATACTTTATTGTTAACTTAATATATTACTAACATGATAACATCAGCAAAACATACTTTTGTAACGTAATGCACTGTTTACAGTTTTTCTCGATTGCTAAAACACTATAACCAATCTTTTGAACTAAAATTTCAAAACCATAATGCAATTTTTCAAACAGCACACCCATTTCCCTGAACTATGAACACTATTCCCCTGCTTTAAAAGGGCCAAAGTCAGTTTACAGTTTGTTGCTTTTCTCAGATCAGAAATAAAATTCTCAAAACTACTTGTTCAACCTCCACATCTAGTCACTTGTACACATCATAAAATGTTTCTAATTTTTTTTTTTTACAGTTTTTTTCAATTGCTAACAAGCATTTACCAATACTTGAAGTACTTTTTCTAAACTCTTAACACAGCAACACACCTACTTCACACAATTAGCCAAATTGTTCATTTTCTGGCCAAACCATGTTTTGTTACAGTTTTTCCCGATTGCTAAAACACTATAACCAATCTTTTGAACTACAATTTTAAAACCATAATGCCATTTTTCAAAAAGCACACCCATTTCCCTGAACTATAAACACTATTCCCCTGCTTTAACACATGAGTCAGATTTGGTGAACTGTTACTGCAAAACTCTAAGCACTAGCATTCAATATTGTTCACTCAAGTCTGCAAAGTTTGAGCTCAATTAGCACACGATTACTCAAGTGGAAACACTAGGAGTCAAAATTTATCACACACCAATCAGAACCTTCGATTTAGATAAAAGGGCCAAAGTCAGTTTACAGTTTGTTGCTTTTCTCAGATCAGAAATAAAATTCTCAAAACTACTTGTTCAACCTCCACATCTAGTCACTTGTGCACATCCTAAAATGTTTCTTTTTTTTTTTTATATTTTTTTTTCAGTCGCTAACAAGCGTTTGCCCAACCAGTTGTCACATTTTCAAAACTCTAAACACAATTAGCACAGCATCGGTCTTTTGTGGCCATACCATTCACACATTTCATGTCATTTTCACCCAATATGCAGTCAGTGAACACATTTCCACAATGCTTATATTTTCTTATCAGACAAGCTATACCTCCCAACAAAATTATGGATTGTTTTTGTAGTATTTACAAATGTTACAATGTGTTAAATGTTACACAACATCCCACAATAGCAAAAACAATATTCCAAACCTTAGATACAGTATAAAAACCTCTGCTTCTGCAATGATATCAGTTCAAAAACAATATCAATATCAAAAATATAACTCAGCTGATAATAAACAAACAATTGAATAATTGACACACAGCTGATTTATGTTGGGTAAATTGGGCCAACCACAGCTGATTCCAGTCTGGCTTAGACTTAGGTTATTTTTTTCTATTACATTTACACTTATACAGTAAAAGGAGGACTTTGAGGAGTGATGTTTTTGGAAACAGAAACAGAAAAAGACACTGTAATGTCTGGACGAGGAAGAGTAAGAGCAAGGGGCCCAGGGAGAAGAGCAGGCCCAGTGAGAGATGCAGTGAGAGGAGCAGGAGCAGTGAGAGGAGCAGGGCCAGGGAGAAGAGCAGGCCCAAGGAGAGGGCAAGGTAGAGGTGTAAGAATGCGTGGTGGTGGCATTCCAAGGGCTGCAAGAAGAGCAGTCAGTGATGAAATTCGTGCCACTATCATTGACCATGTAATCAACCACGGTCTTTCACTAAGAGAGGCTGGTGAAAGAGTGCAGCCCAATTTGAGGTGGTCAACGGTTGCCTCCATTATACACATCTTTCAACAAACCAACAGGTAAGTATTGCATTTTACACGGATTGTTTCTATTCTCGCTTGACATGTCAATATGGTCATACAGTAATGCATATGTTGAATTTTTTGTCCCTCTAAAGAATGCAACGTCTTCCACCCTCTGGGGGAAGAGGAAAGCTCCTCAGTAATGATCAAGAGCTTGCCATTGTAGAAATGGTTGTTGCAAATAATGCAATAAAACTGCATGAAATTCAAACTAGAATTGTGGCGGACCATGAGATATTTGACAATATCGATAGCATCAGCCTCACAACCATTACGCGGACATTGTCCAAACACAGAGGAACAGTGAGAGAGTCAAGGAGCTACGACGACAATATGTCCAGGTATAGTGTATATTCAATTCAATGTCCAGTTCTATAAGCTTTGCACTTTGCAAGTGGGTAACCTACACAGTAATAGGTTACAGTACAGTATGGTATACAGTAATGACATGATTTACATAAACTTTGTTTCAGAGAGTTATGGAACCAACCAGGCCCCTCATGAATTCATATACATAGATGAGGCAGGATTCAATCTGGCCAAAAGGCGTCGACGTGGACGAAATGTAATTGGAAAAAGGGCCACAGTTGATGTGCCAGGACAGAGAGGGGCAAACATTACCATGTGTGCAGCAATTGTAAATGCAGGATTACTCCTTCACAGATGTCAGGTTGGACCCTATAATACCGAGCGCCTGCTTGCCTTTCTCAATGATCTCCACCAGCGCCTGGTTCCAGAGCAGGATCAGGAGGGTGAAAACATGAGGACCTTTGTAATTACCTGGGACAATGTGGCTTTCCATCATTCGCAAGCAATAACAACATGGTTTGAAGTCCACCCAAGACTGGTAAGTCTCTTCCTTCCACCCTATTCACCTTTCCTCAACCCCGTAGCGGAGTTCTTTTCTGCATGGAGGTGGAAGGTTTATGACCATCAGCCACATGACCAGATGTCCCTCCTTGAAGCCATGGATGCTGGCTGCAGGGACATCACAGTTGATGATTGCCAAGGGTGGATCTGACATACCAGGCGGTTTTATCCCAGGTGCATCGCCTTGGATAACATCAGATGTGATGTTGATGAACACATGTGGCCTAACCCTGAAGATCGCAGAGATTAGATACAGTAATTTTGTGTTTTTTTTTTTAGACCCCCCCTTTTTTATCTGGGCTTTTTGCTGTTGTTTTTTTGTTCAGAATGCTCTTGTGTGTTTCATGGATATTTTGTTCACTGTAAGCAATACTGTAAAACTTTTTTCTGTTCTATCATACCGTGTTTCTGCTGTACCTCCTGTAGTAAACAGTAAAGGAAAAAAAAAAAAAAAAAAACTTATTTGCTTTTTACTGGAATGCTTTTGGATGTGAACATTACTGTACATGTGGACATACAGTTCCCAACCAAGAAATTTAGTGTCAGAATGGTGGATTGCATGTTTTGCATGCAAATACCTGTAAAACTGAAACATAAAAGTCTATGCAGTTTTTGTAATGTCAACAATAGCCAGTATTTTGAAACCTGGTGTACTTTGATTGACTGCATGTACCTTGTGAAGTGAAAACAAGTGTTATTCTTTGACAGAATAATTTAATTTTGAGTCAGATTTCCAGTGTTTTGGTAAAGTTAGTGTGTGCAGAGAAAGATGTTCTATTTTGAAATGTGAAATGAAGAGTTAGTATATATTTAACAAAATGTATTTTTGAGAAGAAAATTATCCATTTGGCCAACTGTGTTTTGTAGATGTGAGTCTGTGTTAAGAGTTTAGAAAAAGTATCTGAAGTATGGGTAAGCGCTTGTTAGCGACTGAAAAAAACTGTAACAAGTTGCATTTGCTTTGGTACATTCATGCAACTGATTATGCAACTGATTTGTCTGTGGTTTTCTTACATTATCAGTTCCTATTGTCATGTCTTCAAAATGTATTACATGTATATAGTTCTCTGCGCTATAGTCTTACCCCTCAAAACATCAAGTCATTAGCTTATCGTATATGTCTTTGCAGTAAATGCTACATTTTTGATCTAGTTGTCATAAACTGTCAAGCGTATTCTACACATTTCTATTAGACTTTTTGTAAATTTGCCATGAATTGTTCAAGTGAATATTGACTTTCACTAATGTAGAGACTACAGATCAACCAATGATAAAGCAGTTCTCTGAAATAGCTCAAAGGTACATCTCAACATCTCATGAACCTTCAATTTGTTAAGCATATATAGACCGAGGACAACACAAGAGTTACAAATTCTGACAGTGGACTTCCTAATTTATATTTCTGCCTTTGCCCATATTTCCTTTTTCTTTTCTATTTCACAATGACTTTGTAATGTATTTATATTGTTTTTTTTTTTTTTTTTTTGTTTTTTTTGTCAGACCACTAGTAAAAGTATAACTGTGAATCCTATCCGGTCTTTTTCAATCAATATCGGTATGCGGGAACAGTAATATGCAATTTCGAAGACGAAGAGTAGGAGGTGAAAGAGGAAGAGGAGGAGAAGAAGGAGGAGGACGACGACAACAATGTGGAAGAGAAATAGGAAGGGCAAGGGCAAGAAAACAAGCAGTCTTATATATTTTAGTTGATGCGTGCCAGGGTTGGATCAGACATGCAAGAGGATTTTACCCCCGCTGCCTGTCCAGGACCAGTTTAGTCTGTGATGCTGAGGAGGTTGTTTGGCCTGTCCCAGACCAAGGACAGGATGCTGGGGCAGAATAATTATTTTTGTTGTTGTTTGCTGTTTTGTGCTGTACTCTACAGTACAATAAATTAAATATTAAACACTTGCAAATGCATACAATTGTTGAGTTCATCATGTGAATTTTTTTTTACTAAGTTTTACCAGTTTTCGTAGTATTGTTTTGAATTGATCTCATCAGTGTGTAAAACTGTGTTGTAGTGTGTGTGTTTTTGAGGGTTTGTGTGTCATGTCTGAGAGCAAAGTTAGTTTTTTTTTCAGCAAGATTGAGTTGTTTTGAGTGGAGAGCTTCATTTTGACCTGAATATAGTAAGTTCGGGGAATTGAGTTAGAAGTTACGGATTTGTGTTTAGAGTTTCGCAAAAGCGAGGCATAATTTCAAGAAATGTGTTTAAGCAATTGAGAAAAACTGTAATATGGGTTAAAAGATAATCCAATCACAACGAGTCCTGCGGGTGACAAGGGAACTTCACAGCCCCTGACATCCCAGTTGAACAGAGGCGTCACGCTTACTTGTCCATTTATGGTCAATAATCTCTTCCGTTTTTCGGCTGACAGATTCGGTTAACAATAATTAAATTAGCCACCTATTAGATTGTGTTTTATTAATGTCTACACCTAAAGTAATTATTGTTGACAAAAATTGGGCAATATTGATGTGCTGTATCACATGCAGCCTTATCCCATAATAAATATAAAAAAGAATTATAAAG
>NW_026127601.1:0-19662 GCF_022985175.1 Labeo rohita
CCCATCGCCTTGGAAGAGATTCCAGTATCAGGATGAACCTGCTTCAGGACTTTGTACATGTAAATAGCATCCCAACAAACACAGTTACGTTGTGGCAACGTCGCTGCCACGTTCCATTTTTACTTTGGCAACGTTGCAGTCTACGTCCTTGCGACATTGTAGCAACGTTGAAATGTAAGACGTGAAAAGGCTGTAGCAACGTTGTTGCGCGACATTCAGCAACTGCGAGACGACGTTCCGACAACATTTATTTTTATGACAGATTATAAATAGGCCTATTATTTTTGTAGCGAATCTCTTAATATTCACACACAACATAAATATGTAATACTTTTTTTAAAGTACTGTTAATCATTAGTTATTCTTTTTAATGTAAAACCTGCTATGAAACTTTAAAGAGGAAAAATGCCATACAAGTTCATATAATTCAACTTTATTAAAATGTAAATGTAATTGCATACATATAATTACACTAACAAACATACATTTGAAAAAAAAGTACGCTAATATAGAGTATATTGATTATATTAGTATATTATAAAGGAGGAAGGAAGGATATAGTTTATATTAGAACATTAATCATATTTAGCTCAAATATAATAGACTACAAAAGAAAAAAAAGCATAAAAAGGGCATTTGAAAACGTTTCCAAACAAAATAAAAGAAGCTGAGACAGATTATCGGCCGTCCGATGAGGCGGGCTGGAGAACACGACGGACAGGCAAGCGCAGACGAGAAGGTCAGGTAGACATCAACTGTCCGATAAATAAACAAATCCAAGGGGAAAAATCAAGCGCAGAAACCATTCAGCAGGCACGAGTCAAAACCAGGCAGGCAGTCCGGGGAGAGAGAATGCGCGGAAGGCACAGGTCTGGGCAGAGAACAAGACGGAGCAAAATTAAATATCAAGCCACCAATATGCTTGGTACGGCAGGACTGGACATATGTCTAGCATGAGCAAACAGAAGAACATTATCTCTCAACGAAACAGAGCACACTATACCAGAGAAATGAAAGGAAAGATGAAACAAGCGTAGCCGCAATCAGCTGAGCGCAGCCAATAGAAAAAGAAAAAGATAGTGAGAAAGGTGTAGGGTGACATAAGCTGTTTGAGCTCCAGTCATACGTACCAAAATGCTAGGCTACTTGTACTAACGTTACCCATAAGGCTGAGTATCTGAATACTTACTTAAAATTATGAGAAGAGGTCCATTGAACCATCTTGTATATGTGGGGTAATTGATCGCTGTAAAAATAAATGTCAAACTTAGTGTCATGTCAATACCAGCTGTACAGAACTTTAAAGCAATATTAAAAATCTCGCACTTTAGTTTGGATTAATTTAGTGTATATTAAAACATTGATTTGCACATAACCATATGAGACTTTGAAGGAAGAAATAAAAAGTACCTGACCAGGGCTGGATAAAATTTTTTATATGTATCAATATATTGGACGCATGCACATCTAAGTGACTGTAGCATCTGGACCAATCAGACATACAGTTATTTGTTACATTTAACAAATAATCTTTAAAACCAACAACCCAGCTATATGCTGGAGTTTTGAAGACAACCCCCCCAAAGCAACTAACACCCCAAAAGGGCTTAGTTGCCACGGTGACTACCTGATAAGAGGTTTTATTGCTTCAAGGAATGCACATCTGCCCCTGCTACATTTGCCATAGGAAAGACACAATGCCTATAGAGATAGACTCTTTCCTATTCATTCACAGACAAACCATTCTTTGACCTTCCTATCACACATAGCCCAGGTTATTGTGTACAGTATTACTGCATTGTACTTTAATTTTTGTCTGTTGTATTCGTATTTGTCTTTCTACTCTTTTATGCATGCGTTATGATAGATGACTAGTTGTATAAAGCACCTATGTCATGTTTGGTCTCTTTTAATTCGTATTTCGATGATCTAAAAGATGGTGTAAATTAGATGTTGATACCCATGCAACATATTAGTGTTTTAAGAAACCTTAGTAGTTTTGCATCAACACCCAATCGAATAAAATATGCAAAATACCATGCTCACAGACAAAGAGTCGTAAACTTTCCCTCCAAAAGGTGAAAGTTACCATTGGTTCGCGGACCTCCTGGAGGCGCAGCCTCCAGAGAGCTTAAAGGCAAACGGTTGACCGCCTCCCTAGTTCTTCCTTCTTCTCTTCTTCACTCGTCTGCAACATCTTCCGATTGCTGCCCGTGTGGAGGAACCCACGGGGAGCCGGAGCCGGCACAGGGCATGCCCGGCGGGCCCGTCAGGCCCAACATACAGAGCTGTGGCTTTTGACCACAAAGAGCCAGACAGTTCGACTTAACCCTGGAATTCATCTTCATGACTTGCCTCAGTCAGTCAGTGGTTCTTGGAGAACCTAAGAAGATGAGCTAGAACTCTTCAGGACTTCCCTAAGCGTGTGCCAGGCCTTGCGGCCTTGTCTTTCCATTCCTCAAAGATCACAGGACTTCAGCTGGGTCCCTCTCAGCTCTTGGTTCTTCTTCACTTTTCACATGGGAAGAAACTCCCAGTCACCAACGAGTCAGGACATCTTTGGAATTCATCACTCTTCAGACCCGGAAGAACGTGATTGCAATTCCAAAACCACCACTGCTTCAAACCACCAAGACTTTCAGAGACTGCATTTGGACACTTGTTCGACGACCAAGGCAATGCAAGTATCGTACACTTAACTAAACATACAGAGGTTTAGTATAAGCTGTAGACAGCACTGATGGTTTCACAGCAGGTGGTTAACTGACTCTTTTCATAGCTCCATTCTTCTGTCTCTCTCTAACTGCTTCTCACTGACCATTCCCCCATGTATGAGTGATTTCATGTTTGTTTGTTTAGATTAGTTATGTGTTAGTTCTTCGTTAATAAACTATTGTGCACAAATTACATGAGTTTTGATTCTGATTCTGCCTAGCAAATTAATGTCCCTTTACGATTCCGATTCGAGCTACTTGCTCTAATGCAATGGTACTTTAAGAAAGTTATTTTCTGTGGCCAAGAAAATATCATTTCTTAGAGTTGATATAAAGATTATACTGAATGTTCGCTGAGCGAACAGATTAGTTGATGGAAAATTGATTCTGCTACAGTTACTACTGGCAGCTGATATAAGTAATTGTAATTAATCATAATTAATTGTAATTATTTATATACATTTCCCTTTGAGCTAAAATTCGCTACATGACCTAACTGCTGTCAGTTTACTTAATATTAATACAAAAAAAAAAAAAAACTCTTGATTAACTTTTAGCGTTTGCAGTGATTCATCTTTATAAAGTGAGGAATATGCAATGTTCTTACATTTGATTATCCCATATCTGTACCTGATCACCTACAATTCTATTTAGTTTCTATTTATTTGTTGTGCTACTGCTTGTAATTTGTTCATTTGTTTCACCCTTTTTTAATTAGTATCTACATTTTTGCCATAAGTTTATTTACAAAAACAACAATAAAAACAGCTGTTTTGTTTCTGTGGCAGGGCCAATGAAAATGTTGGCTGGGCAAGTAAAAATTGTAATATATTATACATATATAATGTCAGTAATAAAATATATTGTCAAAATACTCACATGAGCCTTTTTCCTAACCAGGCCTGGTGCATGCTTAAGGGTCTCTGCAATCTGGCTTTCAGCATCCATGCTAGTAGACCCAGGCTGTGATTTTCATTATTGCCCCTATGGTTTAAGTAAAGTTTTTAGAGATGAACAAGTATGCTTTACATTTGAACAAACAGGAATACATCCCATTTGTATTGACAATCATGTAGAATTCTGTCACTATAATACAATGCCTCTTGATATTAAAACTAAGATAATTGAAAATACAATAAAACATACAATAAAATATATGTAAATAATGTTGATTTTTTTTTTTTTATACTTAGTAGAACTCGATAAACAAAGAGTTCTTCGAGTCTCCTCTTTCCCTTCCTTCCTTTGAGGCTAAAATGTGACCAGACTTCTGAGGAAGTGATTTTTCTCATGATTCTTCGCACTGTCTCTCCATAGTTTGGTCCTCCAATTGCGGAAAGGTATTTAACCTGAAATTAGTTTAAATGGAATGATCAAATCCTATGCATACACACAGAACAGTTCAGCTGCAAATAATAATATCCAATTCTTAACCGTTTTTTTTTTTTTTTTTTTTTTGGAGCTCTTCATCCAGCCTAAGCTTATCCTCAAAGGAGAGCAAGTCGGGCAACTGATTAATAGATGGGACTGGGTTCTCTGGCCCTGTCTCTTCCTCTCTTGTCTGTAGTAGCCGCCGAAGCAAGAGAGAATGCTCTTCCTGTTTTGCAATTATTTTATCCAGTTTCATGAGGACATTTAACTGGAAATCTGTAATATATTTTCAGTTTGTAAGAACTTCTGTTGGTTTGAAATTTAGGAGTAGATCGTGAAAAGCAGATGGCAGGTGAGTAATTGGTATTATTAAAAGTTCTTGGGTTCTTAGTTGTGGTGACTGAAGCTTTGTCCTTTGCAGGTTGACTGGCAACAAACAGGAACAAAGGAGAACAGCATCGATGGAGTGTCGGAGCATCTAAGGGTAAGTATAAACAGGTAAGTTGCAGGTAAGGAGTCAGGTTATGAATAGCGGTGTGAATGGTAGACCAGACAGCGTGGGACTTAGTGGAGTGCACAGTTATAGGAGGCTTGATGAGTGACTGCAGGTGCGAGTGAGCAGAATTCAGGTGACTGGGATCTGGTGTGTCGTGGCTGGTGACTGTGGTGACGGCGTTGACCTTCAGGAGTGGCTCTAGACGCCCCCTTACACGGCAACAAGGGTGGCCTCTGCCTCTGGATGCAGGACGATCAGGATGTATATGGTAGAAGTCCACCAGGAGTGTTTCGTCTAGCACAACGTCCCGGGCCACACAGGATCTTTCCTCCAGTCTGTATCCCTCCCAGTCTATGATGTATTCCAGCCTGCCACCCCGTCTCTGCAAATCCAGAATGTCTCTGACCTGTTAGATGGAAGGTTGGTCCAGGATTTCTGGAGAAGGAGGTTCATCCGGCTCGGTGGGTCCTGGTGCAGATGGGTAAAAAGGGTTTAAGGAGGGAAACATGGAAGGTAGGGTGAATGCGGAGTTGGTTTGTGACCTTATTGATCTGTCTCTGTATGAGGAACGGACCAATGTAGAGGAGACTCTGCTTCTTACACGGCAGGCTGAGGCACAGATCCCAGCAGAGAGAGGTCCGAGACGATCTCCTCCGGGAGGCCATAATTCTTGAAGATGTGGGTGAACAAGCATTCTGCTGTTTCTACAGCTGTTGCCTATGGGCAGTTACTAGGTTACTAGGAGTCTTTGACATGCAACAGACAGAGTAGCTACACCTGAACCTGATGACATCCTGGGTCATACTGGGCCACCAGTAGCTGGGTGTCCAGAGCCCAGGAAATTACGAACTGAGCCCAGAAGGGTCTGTTGTTGGGACATGGGGACGTAAGTTTTCCCTTCTGGGCCTCTCAGCAGAGCAGGTTTGATAAGAGTTGCAGCATGGATGTTCCCGGAGATAAGGAATGGAGGTAGCATGGGTTCTAGTTCTGAAGGTGAGTCTGGAGAAAACAAGGCGTTGTGACAAGGCATTGGTCTTGCATTTGTGGTTTCCGAGATGGTAAGTGATGAAATTGGGCTCCAGGACAGGGACTTGGGTTTTCCTTTGAGCATGGAGGTTAGAGGAGCCATTTGCAGACTGAAGTCCTTGATGAAACACCAGTAGAAGTTGGAAAATCCTAGGAATCTTTGCAGTTCTTTCACAGATTGTGGAAGCGGCCACTACTGGATAGCCTTTACCTTCCCCTGGTCCATCTGAATACCATACTGGCTGATGACATAACCAAGCAACTGCATCATGGAGCGATGAAATTCCAGTTTGAGGTAAAGGTGGTGTTGTCAGAGCTTTTGGAGGGACTGCTTCATGTGGTGGCGATGTTCCAGGATGGACAAAGGATATACTCTACCTTTGGGAAGTATAGCTCCAGGCAGCAGATTGATAGCAAGAGGAAAGCCGCTACACTCAGCTGCATCACCTGCATAGGAAGTAGAAATGGCCATGGGATTAAAGAGGCAGATGAAGGGGTTGTGACTGGCGTGAGGCCGGAGGTTGTTGACGAGTTCCTCCAGGACCTCTGTGGGTGTAGGAAGCCAGGGGTTCCATGGAGGTGAATGTTTCCAGGTACAGTTTTTTTGTCACAGAACAAGCCAAAAACAAGAGGTAAGAGATCAAACAGGTTGGTTATTGACCGGGTTGCGGAGCAGGGGTGCGTTTCCCAAAAGCATTGTTAGCCAACTATGGTCGCAAGTTCCGTCTTTACCAAAATAAGTTCAACGATTTGGTGTTCCCCGAAACTATAGTTCAAACGAACATTCGCAAACAGCGTCACAAACTTACGTGGTTGGAACTACAACTCTTGACCTGTGGTTAGAAGCATAGTTTCTTGTTAGTAAGACATATGGACTCAATAAATTATGCTCTTGGGCACAATAAGAAAGCTAACATGCAGTACAATCTATATCTTTCACTCGATCTAAATATAAATGAATTTTAATCTATGTTTTTTTAAGCTTCCTCTGCAAGTGACGTTTTTGAATAGTGCACATGGCATAAATGCCTAGGGGAACCCCAGAGTATGACGTAAGAGGGAACCTGCGATGAATCAAACATCAAATAAAGTGAAATGACATAGAACAAAAAAAAATAGTAAATTAGTCATCAGGTGCCATGTTTAAAATTGCATTTTAGAGATTTCAAATTAGTTAAATAGCATAAATTATCGTTATGACTAGCTAGTTCGTCACAACAATGCATAGTACTATGGAGGTTAATCAGCGAGTTACATCGTTGTACAGGAAACACACCCCTGATCGTGAAAAGAAGATGGCAGGCAAGTAAATGGTATTAACAACAGTTCTAGAGTTTTTAGTTGTGGTGACTGAAGCTTTGTCTTTTGCAGGTTGACTGGCGGCGAACGGGAACAAAGGGGAACAGGATTGATGAAGTGTCGGAGCATCTAAGGGTAAGTATAAACAGGTAAGTTGCAGGTAAGGAGTCAGGTTATGTTCAACAATATGTAGACTGGACAGTATGAGACTGAGTGGAGTGCAGAGTTATAGGAGGCTTGATAAGTGACTGCAGGTTCGGGTGGTTAGAATTCAGGTGACTGGGATCTGATGTGTGTTGTGGCTGGTGACTGTGAATTACTGGGATTCCCTGACATACAGGCAGGTCATTTGGTAATAGGTGAGGGTATCATGTTTGGGTATAAAAGGAGCATCTTAGTCTTTGCAAACAAAGCTGGATCATGGCTTAGCACAAATTTCAAAATTTGTTTACGTTTACATTTAATTGCAGTAAAAAATTTTTAAATGCAAAACTTAACAAACATGGACACATTTTAAAAATTATCAGGCCTCACAATAGCACTTCATAAATGTTGAGGTTTTCAAAATAGACTTGAAGCCACTAGTACTCTATCATCAAATTTTGTATCAAAGACAAAAAGTAACATACTTTGTTGGTGTTGATCAACATTTGAATTATGTTCATGACTCCATTCCTGCATTCTTGGTGCTAAAAAAAGACATTATTATAATTCTCTCTTATAAACATTTAACTTACATGTGTATATTTAAGTACACTTATTTTAATTTCACACAAGCAACATATTTTCTTTCCTTCTTTTTACCTTTTGACAATTTTCAATGAAATATAAAAAATAAATAACAGAAAGAAAGATAAAAAAAAGCAGTAGGGAAACATTACCTGAATGTTGTGGCATCACTGACTGAGTACTATCTGTATGTACAGCTGATCTGGAGCCCCCTGGCATCTCTGAATCAATGATATGTTAATAAATTACATTACGCTAATACAGACAAATTTTGTAATGTTTATCATTATCATCAGTTATGTCCATCAGAACTTTTTACTGATTCAAAACAGACTTTTAACTTTGTTCTCACAAGCATCAGAACAGTAATTTACAAATAATATTTTTTTTTTTTTTTTTGTATTCTGGACAGAACTGATATAATGGTTCTCTCCACATGATGACAAAATGGTCATCATTTTTCAGAAAAAGTTGTATTGTATGTATCTTGCCTTCGAACTGATGTGCCATGACCCTATGTCCTTCACTCTGGACATCCCAGGCTGGTGTATTGCAGAAATCTAAAAAGGAATATATTGTTTGTGTTATTACAATTACAAGTTTGATTAATATTCTGTACTGGCTATCAGATACAGCTTTTACTAATAGATGACATTCAGATTATGCCTTTGTAGTACAAATTGTATGCCATTTAAACTAATAAACAAACAAAATAACAAACAATACCTAAATGTTGTGGCCTCATTGAATAAGTACTATTGGTACTGATAGCTGCTCTGTAGCCCCCTGGCAAGTTTGGAGCATTGAGATATTAATATATACAGGCCTGCAGTCATTTTTTTATATGATGTAAAACTGCTTATCTTTATTATTATTTATACTTACCACAAAATCCCGCTCTTGGTAAGCTGTCAAGACCCCCACATGTCTGTAACGGCTCAGGTGCTAAAAAAAGAAAAGAAAGATTCATGTCATTGTAATAATACCATTGTTATAAACAAATTACAATATTATTTGTTTACTGTTAAAAAAAAAAAAAAAATGTATTTTGGTGTGCCGCAATGGTTTACAAATTAAAAAATACAATTTTCTTGTACTTTTGGCTGAGTTCCTTCTTGGCTCCATTGTTCTCGGTGGAGAGGGCAGGGTTGGTATTTTTGCTGGTGGCCTGGTATTGATATTACCTAAAACATTTTATTAAATTTAAGTTTTTATTATTTAATTACTTTATAAACCAAACAAAGAATGTGAATTCATACACATACTGTCTTCAATATCTGTGATATCACTATCTGACTCTAAAAGGCGTAAAGGTGGTCTCTTCAGCCTGGTTGGCCTTTTCTCAGTGATGGAGGAGTCTGAGAGTTCAGGACACGAGGTGATTTGAGCTTTTCTCATGAGCTTTTGGGCTGTCATGTAGTCAACTAAAGAAAAAGTTGGGCATGAGTTGGCATGAAAGGTACAACAATGTATCATAAAGTATCCACCTTACTGTACCCATAAGAGCTGTCATTGCCATTTGTAAATTTATTGTGTCTGGCTTCTGGTCTCATCTGCTTCCAGCTGATTTTTATCTGTACAAATCAGCTGGATTCACTGCATAATATTGCAAACTTGTGTTTCCTACCATATTATTTCATGGATTTACATAATTATAAAAACACTAGATTGTAGCACAAACTGTTTTATCATTTAATGTACTTATATATTCTTCCCAGTATTGCCCTACAGTGGCTAATGAATCAGAAATTGTGCACATTCACAGAAAACAGCTTACTTCTGCACTGATCAATAAGGTGGATATTGAAGTACAAACCAGAATTCCAAAAAAGACAGTGTGTAAATGTACAATGTAAAAACAGTACATCCTGAAAAGTAAACAAATATATGTATAGGCAACTATAAATCCTTCACCATCACCCCCAAAAAAAAACAATTTAAATCCATTATCTCAAAGACAAAATCTGTGTAATATTTCACATACCTGAGGATTTAAAAACTCTGTGGACTTGTAGTCTGTTCCACTTTATTTTGTCAGGCAAAGACCTTTTTTTCAATAGACTTTGGACATTGTTGGGTGGCCAGTAGCAATAGATGTCCTAAGGAAAAGTAGTATAAATATACATATATTTTAGAAATATACATAGCAAACAAGATTCATGTTTTGAATAATTCAGGCTACAGTCACCCTATTACAAACTATTTTACATAACTTGCATGATCAACATAAAATCCATGATTTTTGGAATAATCTAGACTAAGTTAGGTAATATAAGTGCATTTTCTGGCAACTGTATTACCAAAGCAATTTAAAACGTAAACCAGTGAGATTTATGTAGCAAATAAGCATATGTCTAGGTCTATACATCTTACCTGGTCTATTTTTTCTTTCCATGCATCAGGAATTACAGCTACACTGTGATCTGAGGTGAATTCCACAACTGAAAACATTCTGAAAGACAAGGTATATGACTATTAAAAAATAAAAAGTCAGTTGTACATTATCTTTTTTTTTTTAATATAAATGCTACTTACACATGATATGTGTTTTAAAGAGATAATTTGTTGATGTCTACTTGTCATGATTGTGAAGAATAGTCAAGTAGACTACTCTTTGCCTCTGCTCAATCTTAATTGCTCTTTTACACTGACTGACTTTTTCTTTTGGGATCATTTGTAGAACATTGTTCTTTTGGCACACGAATGCTCCAATTATTGATGATTCACAGGGCTCCATAAAGAGTGGAGATGGTTGCAGGAAAACTCGACATAGGTAGTCATTCTCTGTTTTATCGATGACATTTGCCATCTTCCAGAATAATGGAATTGTCTGGCTGTTTTAAAGAAATGGCATTGCTTCTTTGAATACTTTGTATGGTTGTGCCATCTTGGTTTTCTCTGATCCTTTTCACAATTTGCACAAGAGGGCTCTTTCCTGAGCGCACCATTCTCTTCAACTTCTGCATGTAATTCTCAAATGGAAAGGCGCTGCATTCATCCAGGCAGCCATAACTCTTGGCATCAGATGCAAGATGAAGCATTGAATGTACATTGTACACCAAGAATGATGGTCCATACAGCTCCCTGCCCTTAGCTACAAAATACTGTAGCAACTTGTGTGCATATGACGCATGTTGACTGACCAAGGAGGGGCACAGTAAGATGCTTATTGCAACACTGAAAGTTAGAAAGTGCTCATAAAGGTCTTGTCGCAGAATTCCTGATAAAACCAGCTTTCCAGTATAAATCAGGAATTGTCTAAGCTCTGTAGCCTTCCACCTTTCCAGGTGTCTCAGACTTCTTGGTTTTCTAGCAAAACAAGACGGGATGCACTGCTGAAGATCAATAAGTCTAGTGCTCACCACATCAACTTGACCAGCAGAGATCATGGTTTGTCTACTACGTCCCTTTTCTCCTCTTGTCCAAATTGTCAACAATTTCTTCATAACACCAAGACATGCCTGGTGCATGTAATCGATGGGAAACTGGCCAATCATATCAACTGGTAACTCTGTCAAAGGTGTTCTTCCATTATGGTGTTCTGGTTGGGTTTGAGCTCTAAATGAATGGTCTGTTCTTACTTCAAACCCATCAACTTCTTGATAAGTCATTCTTCCTTCCCAGAATCCTTTTTGTTCACATCTGTCACAACCATGATATGCAGAAAATGGCTTGGTGTTTTTCACCATTGCTTTGGCTGGTGCATCACATACAATGCACCTTAGCTTGATTCCAATGATCCTCCCATCAAATTTAAGACCACTTTCTAGTAACTGTTTTATTTCTGTAACAGCATCCTCAAGAAATGT
This sequence comes from Labeo rohita, assembly GCF_022985175.1. Taxonomy (NCBI): domain Eukaryota; kingdom Metazoa; phylum Chordata; class Actinopteri; order Cypriniformes; family Cyprinidae; genus Labeo; species Labeo rohita. The sequence continues at coordinate 11,445 of NW_026127601.1, forward strand.
AAGATCTAAGGGTCTTTGAGATCCCAGTGTCAGTGTTACAGGAAATACAATCACTGGTTGAAGATGAATGGAACACAACACAGGCCACATTGACAATGATGAACTCTTGAAGAGTGGAAGTCCATCAACATTTAAAGAAATCTCCAGAGAATGTATTTTGGAAGTCACCTCACAAGGATATCTTTTTAGCACTTTCTCAATTTCTTCAGGCAATGAGAGATGAATATACTGCATTCCAGATTTATTCTGAATATCAACTGCTCGCACAGTCTTCAAAAGTGTGCGTGCTGTAGCAGGCAATGTGTCATGTCCTTGTGAACGCAGGACTTTTAAGAGGTCATCTAAAGCACATTGTCGGATTTGGTGTTTGTTCGCCCAAGCAATGAGGTCCTCTCTCAAAGAATTTGTTTCATGATCCTCCTCAGAGAGTGACAAATATGTCTCACAATCTGAAGAGAACTCAGAGCTTTCATCTGTGTTAAAAGTATCCTCTTGGTTTAAGGATATATTTCCACTCTCCCTTAAAGAGCAAGCTGTGCTACACTCTGAAATTGATGTTGCAGAGGATGAAGAATGTTGTAAGGATTCTTGAAGTACAGGACTAGTGCAAATAGTACTATATTTGTTTTTGGCCTGATTTTGGTGACAATTAGAAAGAATCTTGTTGGCTGCTCTCCAGCGTCTTATATATTCTCTTCTGCCAACTTTTCTTTTGTTTTCCATTCTTAAAGATAAGATAATAATGGAATTTTAATAGAACCATATCATTGTTTAATAGAAAAGGCATATTAAGACTTGATAATGTATTTTTCTTACCTCAGTGTGAAAACAGCCTGTTGGGCAAAGAAAAAGAAACAATATCAGCATAACTGCTTTACTGAGACCAATCAAAATACTAATTTATTTAGATGAGACATATATATATTTAGTTTTCACACTATGTGCATAATGTGATCTGGTACACAAGCCTGAATTCGCCATTGTCAGTGCCACAAACATATGGCCTTTTTAACAATGACTGTTTTTTTGTTTTGTTTTTTTTATGTGTAATGTCACAAATATTTGTTTCTTTCACATGCATTTACCAAAATATGACTTAACCAACACTCTATATGCACACCTAGGCAACAAAACCGCCATTGGCTATTAAATTGTTTAATGTATTCACCAGACTATCTATCTATATCTACTATATACATCCTATCTATCTATGCTAAATGTACGCCTTGTAGTCAATAAAATATAATAAGCCCTATTATATATATTTATATATATATATATATATTATAATTAGCCATATAGTCAATAAAAAGTGAAAAAAAAAAATAATTTTAACTGAAAAAAAGCCCTATACATATATAGTGTGTCAATTTTAATTGACATGTAAGACTCATAACAAAAACACTGGCGAGTTAAATCTAACTATTTATTGGCCAATGGCTAACAACAGATTTATCTGTCGTCTTGAACGTTAACTTGCGAGTGCGGGCTTAAGTCGCTGTCTGTTGTGCTGAAATGTCAATCACTTTTCATAGCTTCATTAGAGCTTAAAACTTTTGGTATAATGTTAAGACACTTTATCATTTACATGACCAGAATATGTTTAACGGTTTTTCATAAATATGAGTAACGATATCTGAATACAGAAAGTAATATAGTTAGCATTAAACCAAACCCGACCGCAAACTAACACTCGGTATGTGAATTGTCAGCTATTCTGTCCATTCAGTTTATTAACAGAACAGATAATCTCACATTGGACACGAATATTGTAGGTTTTGTTTGGATATTACAATATATTATTTATCTGAGAAAAACCAAAGCAATACTCACGTATCCTGGCTTGAAGAAGAATAACGGCCCAACGGTCTGTTCAGTTGTAAAATGCGCTTCGGAACAGTGACGAGTACACGTCGTGCAGTGGTTGTCCAGACAGCCTAAGCACAACCTCAGCGATCCGTGGTTGAATGACAACATTGTGACAACGCAGTAACAACCTTAACAACTCAACGTAGAACCAACAACCATTTAGCCATGTTGTTACAACGTTGCTAAAAGGTTGGCTACGTTGTAGCAACGTTCTGTGTTTGTTGGGTATACATGTAAATATAACAAAGTGCCAAAGAAATCAAAAACAGTAGAATACAACAACAATATATGTATATGTGTGTGCGTGTATGTGCGTGTCTTTTGTCTCTCACGTCCAAACAGTACACAATATTTCAGATCGGTCTCACCGGCAATCTTTTATTCCCCCAGAGCACAAATCCACACGGCTCCGGCTATTTTAAATGTCCTTCAAGGTAAGTATACACAAAAAAATATTTAGATATATACTCCACAAGAAGACGCTGTTCATAAAAAATTATGCAGCAGAAAAAGGAATAATCCACTGGATTGATCGCCGGAAACACGAAGCCTTTGAGCGACGCCGGTGTTACGGTTTAACTGGTGACCGTGTTATCTGGTGACCAACTTCCTGGTTCAGGTCCTCCGCACCAGGTGTGATGGAACGACAGTGGCAGATTCACCGATTCTTAAAGCACAAACTGACGTGATATTAGGCTGTCTAATAAACGCACACTTGCTCATTACGTGATTTTGGTATTCTTGTAAAGATTACAAATTATTGGTATGATGGCCCGTAGCGGCGGAAAAAAAAAAAAGCTTGTTTGGCGTGGGTTTCGAACACGCACAAAATACAGTGGCACTTTGAGACCACAACAATGAACGCCTCGAGCTATCGAACTACGCTGACTCAGCTCCGGATTTCGAGATTCAAGTAGGATTTTACTCTCGGCATGATTATGCAACGGGCTGAATCAAGAAAATATGCCCGTGTTAACTTGTGACCTGTGTTTACTTGTTATGAAAACTAATTTTAAAGCAAAAGTATATTACATTTCATGGTTTATGATGTTAAAGTACCTTCAACGGAGTCTCAGACAACTGTAAATTTGTGGCTACTGTGGTTTAATTACAAACGCTATCGTTAAACTTTATTTACTATAGTAAAAACATGGTACATTTTCTTCAGAGACTAGCTGATGTCTCCTTTAATTAATATAAAAACTTGACGTTATTTCCACGTTGTTTTGCTGTTTTTCTCGTAGAAATACTTCGGAAACTTGTGATTTGATTTCTTGATTGTAGTGAATGACATATAACGTTAAATTCTAGTTAAACGCTGCAAATTATTGCTGCACTTAACGTGTTACATTGTGACTTTTTTTATTGAATTTTTTTTTTCATTTTCGTATGATTAAACAGTACGATCATTTAGCCTACATGTCGACTGCGAGTACTTAAATATATTCACCAACAGAAAACAACGTTTATGTCATACTTTCAGAATTATTCTGCTAGTGAACACAAGCCACAAATAAACTTACCCTTATGTGGCTACCCTACAGCATTTTAAGATCAGTAAACAGAAGCAGTAACACATGATTAATAGTTGCTAAACACAATCACAGTGCTGAAAGGTGTTCTCATTTAACCTAAGGACAACAGAAAACTGAAGGGGTTAAACAGGGTTTTCAAAAAATTTTCAAAATGTTTTAAAAGTTTTTAAAGATATTTGTCAGATTAAACAGATGCTGACATAATTGCTGTGAAGGTAAAGAAAATCTGGTCAAAAAAAAAAGTGACAAGTTTGAACAAAAGCTTGAGGATGTTTGTTTTTGCGTGTGGAAAGCACATCACTAACAGTAGGGTAAGTAACTCTGAAATTTAGAAATTGAATGGGTTTAGATGTGATGCAGACACTAATCTGACGTTTGGAAATTGTAATCTTGCTCCCCTTGTTTTATCAGCTTGAAAGACAACAGCTGAATGAGAAATTATCTTGTCTCAGACTCTGAGAAAGAGTGATTTCATCAGGTTATTTTTACAAATTTTAATGACATGTGAAACTGGTCATTTTTGATATTTCTATGGATAACAATGGTTTTTAGTAACTGATTTTGCTAATGGGTGTTGATCAATGCTACTAACTATTTTTGGGGTTTAACAATGTAACCGCTATTTCACCAGTCTTTTGGCAGATTTGATTCAACACCTTACTGGTGTATCAGTCACGTCTAGCTGCTGTGAAATGCAGGACACATCTGATTTCTGGAACTATTCAGTGCTGAGATTATTTTGAGGATGTAACTACATATGTAGTTGGATTAAACGTTTTGCAGATGAGCTGCAGTGTTAAACAGTTTTCTTCAGTTTGTTAAGTTCAGGGCTCAATGACTGAACTCTTGAGGCTGGAATAGTTTTTGAGGAATTGACATAACTAGCAATCGCACTAGATATATCACATACAGTGGCAGAGATTTTGCATTAGTTTGTAATGTTTGATGTTAACTATTTACTGTCTACACTTTGTAAATGCACTGCGTTGCATTATTGACTAATGAGCAGCAGGACCTGTGACAAGTGGCCCACGATGCTAAAATTGCCAAACATCATTTTTGGGAATCTATAGTTCGTTTCATCTGAACTAATTCCAGATGGTCAAGACTAGGGATGCAACGATACCATTTTTTCAAAACCGATCCGATCCGATACCAACAATTCTGAGTATCGGCCGATACCGATACCAGGCCGATATCAGTGGGGGTATTTCCATTTATTAAACATTTAGTCACATACTTTATTTAATCACAAATCCCATATTTTTTTTATCTTACATTTAATTGGTCAATAACCAATAAAAGGGAAAGGAAAGTTAACAAAATAATTATCTATTTTTCAGAATAAATAATGCTCAACAGGTTTTCATATATTGGTCAGACATATAACGAATAGAAATTACAAATTACAAACTACAATAAATAATTTTATATAAAGGCCAAATTTGATCATATAATACAATTTTAAGAGGTCCTTATCTGTCACCCAATCACTTAAAAAAATCTTGAATATGAACTTTTTTTTTTTCAGAACGAATCGAAACGAAAAACAATTCCTTCTAGTCACAAATGCGTAACGCATCGGATGGCTTAACATTATTTTAAAACGAATGAAAATCTGCACAATATGGAAAGCATTTCCAACCCTTATTTTAGCATGACAAGAGTTAATGACTAAAATTTTAAAATTAATTAAACTAAACTTATATAAACGTAAAAATCTATTTTTAAATAATAATAATATTAGCCTGGAAGTTGGAACAAAAAATTAAAATAAGTCCTCTGTAACACCGTAACATCTCTAAATAGGCCTAGGCGCCAATAAAAATGACTCTTTTTTTAACAAATTAAATTAAGGTAAATTCTAAATTAAGATGGGAATTTGGCAATAACGAAATTAAAGATAAAGGCTCCGCGGGATTTGCTTCGCTACTTCTCTCCACAATCCGGCCTCAACGCGACGGTGAATAGCAGCTGAAATTTAATAAAAGAATAATGCCAATAGCCCACACTGTTAAAAATTGCTGTAAAAAAACGGCCAGATTTTGACAGTAACATGCTGTTTTCCATTAAAACAGTGCATTCTGGGTATTATTTGTCATTTTCGAAAAAGTAGCCTGCTGCTATGTATGGTGAATTAACAGCGTTCAAAATCGACACTCAGAGACTGTGTTTAAAATCAAACTCTACACCCTCATTCACTATTCCCTACATGAGTTTACTAATATAGTCCACCTTACAGAGATAATGAAAACTAATGAGTGACTTCAGACACTGACGAACAGCTGCTGTTAATGAGCAGAATCACTGATTGAAAGAGAAACAAGACAAACACAAGAACTATAGAACTGACTTCAGCCACAGCCTTAGATCAAATCAACTGAACATTTAAACAACTCAACACACAGCTTTACCAACTTCACACATTTCTAACCAGACTGATTTTATTTCTGTCAGATGTCTATAGAAGATCTTATTGAGAATGAACAGATGTTTAGATGATGATGTTTTATTGTTTTGTTTGACGATACCATTGTGGAGATCAGTGTTTGCTTTAATTGGGCTCCTGACTCTTGACATTAAAACATACATATATTTGCTGTAACTGGGTTTTTGTGATGCATTAGTTACAGCAATGCTGGTCAGTTGATGTCAGCTATATCTAGTTGGGCATGAATATCATCTACTGAACTGGTTCTGAGTCTTGCTGGGCTCATTAGGAGTCTATTTTTGAGTGTGTGTTTATATGTTGTTGCTTTTTTTCCCACAAAGTGTGTTACAGAAAAGAAGGATTTAATAGTTAAAATTTAAAACTACTGTAGTATTTATACTCAAATAGAGACATGAAGAATCAGCATATGAATCTCAACAATGGTGACAATCGAAAGCTTCATGCTGCAATGCATGCTGGGTATCAGCACACTACAAAACCTCACCCATGACTTGTTCTCACCATTGTTGAGATTCATACGATGATTCTTGATGTGTGTATCTAAAATATACAGAACTTTTTTTTTTTTTTTGAAATGAGTGGTCTTTTTTATATCTGCATACCAAGTTGTTGTTTTTTTTTATTTCACATCAATATTCAAAAAAAGAAAACACACTGGATAAAACCTGATATATTTTAATGTATATGTACATTAAAAGTACCATTCCACTGGAAGCGAGCGGCAGCGTGAACTAAATGAAGATAAATGTTTTGGCGTGTGATGTGTTTATTGAACCAATCAGATAAGAGTAAATGGAGTCCGCGAGAGTCTCATTTGATTGGCTACAGAAAGGTGGTGGCCCCTCCCTCGCCCTCACGCTTGCAAAACTGAGTGAGAGAATCTGCCAAAAGTGTAAGCGCAGAAAAAAGAAAGACGGAGCTGTACATATCGGATTATTTCAGCAACTTTGTGTCCTACACACACAACAAGTCATTTAGACATTTACAACAGTTTGTTTTTTACACATACAGATTGGTTCTATGCAGTCAATTTGTTTTGCAGATCTTTAAACTGTTGTTTTCGTGTGTAAATCACTGTCCACAGGCTTGCAGTGCTTTTGACCGTATTTTAGCGAAAAGAACGTGCCAAAAGTGTAAGCGCGGGGAAATGGAAGTCAGAAGAATGCAGATCGTATTTATTTTGTGAAAGCATGAAGCTGCAGTTTCACAACACTTGAATTACACTTACGAGTAACAGTAAAATACTGCACATCTTTTTTTTCTTACGCTTGAAACGTGATTTACACTTTTACAAAGCTTCTCTTGCGCATGCAAATTTAATTTACGCTTACAGTCTTATGTACACTTGCACAACACATACTCTTCACATGCAAATCTTTATGGCATTATTTTATCTCCATAAGGTTCCCTCTGAACTCGCCTGTCACACTCACATAAGCAGCGCAACGTATTTTAAATGTAATTTATTTTTGAGGCAATGTTTTAAAATAAATAATTATATTCTTATATGAATTATTATAGTTTTTACAGTAGACTATTATTTTTTGCTATTCATTTAATCAAATCGAATTTGGATCGGTCACGCATCACCGATATCCGATCCATTCAAAAAAGCTTGGATCGGCGTCGATACCGATCCAGAGTATCGGATCGATGCAACCCTAGTCAAGACGGTGCAGAGCTCTTTAAGAAATTTTTAAGGGTAGAAAACATTTAGACAATTGTGAACTCCAAATTCAGATTTGATTTTCTGCGCTGTTCATCTTTTGTGAACAGTGGGGAATGCAAGGCAGGTTGAGCAGTAACTACAGACTAAAAGTCTCAGTGTTAATTTGGTTGCTCAAAATGTGAGTTGACAAATGTCAAAACAGCTGAAATGCTGAAATCTACATGGACTTCCGTTGTGTCTTTGGGTGTTGTGCATGACTTTGGAGCAGGTTGGCAGCAGAGTGGTTTCTCACTAAGGTGAGACGGATGACCCTCGCTGACCAGGCAGCTGCGGTTGCCGCCGCATGAACGGCAGAAATCTTCACTGCTCAGGCATGTCATCTGTGCACTGAAACACCTCACTCACAGCTCACAGTTTCTAAATTATCAGATGGAAAATAGGCTCCGAACCTTGCTTCCTTTTGTGTGTCCGTCACTTAGGCGTTTTTAATTTGTTCATGTTTAAACAATATGGGCGAGGGGATTGTTAGGAAACATGCGGAAGAAGTTAACGGATACGTGACGTCAAAAACACAATTTGGCAACTCTATTCTATTTAGTTGGGAAAACCTGCACCCTCAGGGCTGTTTTGTGAATTTGTGTTTATAAAATGCCAGAGTTACTGGGATGTTTTGGTTATAGTTGGCAAAATATT
>NW_026127602.1:0-19628 GCF_022985175.1 Labeo rohita
GTGCTTACCCTTCGATGTGGCGTGGCTCTCGCATGGACTTTGATCTGACTCACACACTACAGTTAAGGCTTCATGTTTTTCATACCATTGTGTGATTCTGTGAAGATCGTTTTAATAAACGACTGGATTGAACTGTTACTCATCTCTCGTCTCATCCTGCATTGTGTATGTGTGTGTGAGTCTGTGACAAGTTCTACCATTTTAATGGATTTATTGATATTTAATTAATAATAATAATAATAATAATAATAATAATAATAATAATAATAATAATAATAATAAAAATATTGTTGTTGTAAAATGCTGAAATAGTTTTTGATTTGTTTATTGGTATATTTAAAATAAATGAAAAATAATGTTAATAATAATAACACCAATAACAAAATATCATTTTACTTTATTTTTATATTATAACATTTAAACTCAATTAAATAATTACTATTGCAATAATCATGTTGTACTGTAAATGAAAGGTCAGTAAATAATAATAATAATAATAATAATAATAATAATAATAATAAAAAAAATAATAATAATAATACTGACTTTATTTTACAGTGCAACAAGATTATTATAATAGTAACTTATAATTTAATAAAATATATATAATGAATATTTTGTTTTTATTAAATACTTTTTATTTTTCAGTATAATTGGATTACTCCAATCATAACATTTCTTTATTGTTATAAAACAGTAAAATATTATTATTATTATTATTGTAATAGTGTCATTTTACTTTACAGTGCAATAGTATTACTGCAATAATTTTGTAATTGTAATTGTAATAGTAACTTTTAATTTAAATAATAATATTATTTTGGTTATTAAATTCTCAATTTTTATTTTACAGTGTGATAGGATTATTGCAATCATAACATTTATTTATGCTTATAAAACAACAGAAGAAACAATTATTATTGTTGTTATTATTATTATTATTATTATTATTATTATTCATTATAAACTAACAATTTTGTTTTACAGAGCAATATCATAACTGCAATGGTATTTAATAATAAAATAAAACTCATATTTTGGCAATTATTATCATTTAAATTATAACAAATATAAGACATGTTATCAGTAATATTCAATAATAATAATAACAACAAAATATGAATAATATAAAATATACCATATTTTACTATATTATATTGAAATGACAACCAACAATTAAACAAATAAAATAAATATAATAAATAATAAATAAAAAAACCCTCAATATTATTGCAATACTATTATTACAATGTTTAATATATCAAAAAAGTCAGTATTTATTAATAATTATAATAAAATAAAATATGAATCTCAATTATTATTATTATTATTATTATTATTAATAAATACATTATTTTATGCATGCATACATACTGTTTATTTAATTAATATAACTATAATCATCTTATTTTTATTGATTTGTTATAATTTAAATAGATTTAAATTCATATTTTGATTGCTGTTATTATTTTATTTATTTATACTTAAAATAATTTAAATTAATACAAAGTGTTGATACAAATATGTCAGCTGAAGTAATATTTACATTATATCTAAGGCAATACTTGTTTAAATCAATTCAATAAACAAATTAAAAAAATAATGACAAAAAAACAAAAAACACATTAACTTTAAAACTCTGAAAATATTTTAAAATATATTCTGACAGCTTTTTTATTTAAGGAGATCCCATAATACAACTTTACTGTATTTACAAAATATTGTATTATAGTAAATGCTGTGATTATTGTCATATTTTATAATGTCAGAAATTCATTTCAGTCTTGTGAGGAATTGATTATATTCATGATACAAACATCAATTAAAATCTGATTTCAGGTTGATTTGTGACTGTGTTTTATTATTTATGTGTAAAAACAATAGAAAGAAATGAATGACATGTTCATGAATCATGTTTGTATTCAACTGAAAGATGATTTTGATCATAATAAAACAAATGATTGATGAGACACGACAATAAAACACAAATATACTTACACACTGATCTTACTGTCTATATGAGGATTTATCACACACATTTATTCTGATTCATGTTCATATTCATGTGATGAAGAGACTCTATAACATCTCACTGTTACTGATTCATCATCAGCTCAAAGCATTATGGGTACAATCTCTCATCAGTCTATTCTCATTCATCAACACAGTGAAACTGATGATCCAGGATAAACACTAAACCCAGCACAGAGCGTCTGAGTGAATGTGATCTGTTCTGTGTGGATGAGACTCATTGTGTCAGAGACGCTGTAGAAGGACAGAGTTCCTGCACTCACATCCACATACACTCCTATTCTATAGATATTACCATACACTCCTGTTCTCCTGATGATGGGCTTCACAGGGAGATCAGTCTTTATGTCATTGTGTTTGAATGAGTATCTGCCAGGAGTGCAGAACAAACTCCAGGACTGATCATTAGATCCAAACACACACTCATAACCCCGTCCCTTCCTGCTGATGCTCTTATATGACACTGATATGTCCACACGTCCACTCCACTCAATCTCCCAGTAACAGCGTCCACACACACTCTCTCTACACAACACCTGAGGATAATAATAAAATCTGTCTGGATGATCAGGATATGACTGATTCTCTGTCACATGTGTCACCTTTCTGTTCTCCTCAGACAGAATGAGTTGATTGTTTACTGTGTTTGGATCCAGTGTGAGAAAACAGGCATCTGAACACAAGAACAGACACATTTATAACACAACAACAATCACTACAGCTGTGTGTGTGTGTGTGTGTGTGTGTGTGTGTGCACCTGGTATTTATCACGTTATGGGGACCAAATGTCCCCACAAGGATAGTAATACCAGTAAATTTTGACCTTGTGGGGACATTTGTGAGGTCCCCATGAGGAAACAGGCTTATAAATCATGCAGAATGAGTTTTTTTGAGAAAGTAAAAGTGTGCACAGTCTCCTGTGAGGGCTAGGTTTAGGTGTAGGGCGATAGAAAATACAGTTTGTACAGTATAAAAACCATTACGCCTATGGAATGTCCCCATAAAACATGTAAACCCAACATGTGTGTGTGTGTGTGTGTGTAAACATACATTTCTTCGGTCCTGCTGTAATCCTGGATTTTCCTCCATGATCAACACTAGAAAACACACACACACACACATTCAGTCAACAAACTGTTGCTATGCAGTTGCTAAGGTAATTAAGTTGCTTTCTAGACTGTTGCTATGCAGTTGCTAAGGTGCTTGGGGTGGTTGCTAGGCTGTTGCTGTTTTAACAGGTGATCATTATTACTCTAATAACACCCAACAGTATATTGTGTTTCTATCGAGTGTAATTTCTGAGCTGAGACATTAAGAATGTTGAATTTGACCGTGATTAAAAGTGTTGAACCCAAAAATGCAGACGAGTTTTCAAAACTAGTAACTTTCATCGTGATCAGTGAGAAGTGATGCCTGAATATACATATAGTTGAGATAATCTAGTAAACACAGTACGTTGTGAGGATGTTGTCAGTTGGTCGTCATTTGGTCAGTGTGACATTATTAATGATAAAAAACATCACAAGGACGTCATGGTAACGTTCCATTTATATAATTTTGGCTAATGTCTCAGAAACGTCATGTGCACGTCCTCAAAAGACGTCTCTGGTGAGTCACATGGTGAATGTTGTAGTGTCGTGGTCAGCTGTTCTCCAAATAACTTTTCATATTATTCACTACATGTATTAGGCTCTTTTTAAGGTGTATATCATTATATATCGTCTAGAGATCTCGTCACATCCCTAGAAAGTACTGACGTAATCATAGCCGTGATCATCCCGATTTAAAATCATGAATATCAAACATGTTTGATATGACCGGGGTGGCCCCGATTTGTGTGAAAGCAGATCGGTAGGTGCAAGATTCGATCTGTGAACGTCTCACATTACCAGATAATCCGATAGTTGATTGGCGGAGCTATCGGTTATCGGCAAAAATCCATGCCGATAGTTTTTCCGGGTCGTGTCCGTTGCTGGAGTGGCTCAGAATTTCCTCATTATACAACAAAGTCCCTACAGTCTTTGTTATACAGCACGGGAGCAGCCTCTAGTGGCGGAAATCACTGACAGCACGTGACACTGCGCTGCACAGAGCCGGACACTTCAAAGGCGGATTTAAAACGTTCACAACGAAATGGTGTGTACAGTATACTGTAGTGCATGTTTTAATGTCATTACAAAGTGATGAATTTGTTGACTAGATGCTGCATTAGTGGAGAAAAGACAGCAGTATACTTTTGCCCGTTTGGTGATCAAATAAAGTCTTGTAGACGCCGCTTGAACTGAATGTGACGCGTCCAGTGTGTGTGTGATACCAGATAGCTGCGAGTTCTTCTAGATGGCGCTGCACTTTTACCCATTGTGTGACTAATTATTTTAATATTTGAATTAGATAACCACAAATGTTCTAGAATAGAATCAGTTCAATTGTGAAAGTACACAATATCCATATGTATGCAGTTTCAATACTGTGTACCTTGTATAGATATTTAAAGATGGCCATCTTTAGCTTGATTGTTGATGTAATGGTAACAGCAGGGCTCGAAATTGCGGCCGTTTTGGTCGCATATGCTCCCAAAATTTAATCTGCGCAACCTCAAAATATATTTGGAAGCATTTGTGCGAGTGCGCGAAATTGTTGTGGTGCGACTTGTTTTCATTTCTTTACAAAACTTTCGCTAGCCTAATACTGCCCAGAGTGCTGTGAGCTGATACAGTGACAGTTTCGCCGTTTTCTCCAACATTACACAACTAATTAAACTCTATCTGTACATTCTTTACTTTAATGCAGAATTTAGATATTAGCCGTCAATCACTCTCTGTCACTGACACTGCGCTCCGCTGAAACTCGGAACTGGCCGTTTTTTTCTCTCTCTCAACTAACCTCCGTTCCTGATTTGTACGAACTACATTGCAGTTAGGGGTGTGTGATATGACGATTTTTGATTGTGGACAAATAAAATGTCTCCACAATCTGCTTTTGAAGAAATATACTATATTTCGTGCTACAGCGCACATTCTGTCAGACGCAATTCTGGCGCCTCCGTCAATATACTGTACAACGCGGCATACATTCACATCAAATGATAACTCAGCTTCAGAGTTTCACTCACGCAGGGGCGTAATTTCCACTGGGGACACAATTTTCAAAATCTCCCCACTTTCAAATTGTTTTGTTAAATTAATGTCTTGTATTGTAGAATGTACGCTCAGCACCGCCGAGACTTTAGCGTCATCGTTAAAACGAAACCGTCAGTAAAACGCGCGTGCGCGCATTCAAAAGCAATTTTAATACCCGTTTAGAGCCCAATGCCCAATGTGCGCAAATTAGGCTACATAACATATCTAGGCTGTAGGCTATAGGTTGTGTAGTTGTATTTAATGCAACCTTAATATTCATTTGGTGCTCCTAAATTTTTTTTGGTGCTCCTAACTTTTTGAAGTTGGGAGCACCAGTGCTACCAAGTAAAAAAGTTGATTTTCGAGCCCTGTAACACTTTACAATATGAGTCCATTTGTAACATTAAGATTGATAAAAAGCTGTATAATAGAAGTATTTTTCCTTAAGTGTGTTAATTTCAACATTTACTGATATATTAAAAAAATGTTAGTTGTTTTTGTTAATATTAATGAACAATTAACTAACGATAATGATCAATATATAATTAATCATAATATTTTTTATTAATTTACAAAGTATGGTTCAGTAGGCTACTTTTTTTTAAAATTGTAGAGCACTATTTATTTTCCGTTCAGTATCCATTTTAAAAACTATCGGTCAATTAATCGGTATCGGCCAGTGTGGTCCAACCTAGTTATCGGTATCGGTAAAATCCAATATCGGTCGACCTCTAGTGACCATATCCTCACTAACCATTTTGCAGTGTTTACATTGGAGCTGCACGATTAATCCTTAAAATATCGAGATCTCGACTCAAACACCCACGTGATCTTATTCCTGAATGACAACGATTTAGCTATGTCTATTAGGACTGTTTCACATCGCGAGTGTCATGTGAACGCAGAAAGAGCAACACAAACAGTCTTTTTAACCACATCATAATCATTATTCCTGTGTTACAGACATTTAAATAATAGAAGTACTGGGATAAAAGTTTAGAGTTTGGTTATAAACACTTATAGTGTACAGTAGCGATCAAAACGGAAATATCTTAACACTTGTACTGTATATATTGTAACGCTTATCCTCTTCCGCCAGGAGGTGGCGACAACTGCCCGTTTAAATAAAGTATGTCATTGAATCATTGATTCAGGAAATTTTAATAGTCAAACAAGTCTTAAAGTGAGACACTGACTCCTTAATTGTCCCTCCTTAAATGTTTTATTTTTTATTTTTATTTTGTTTAAATTAATATATATTTTTTAAAAGACTTATGCAATGAACAGTTTGTCAGAACCACTAGTAAATTGTTATTTTGTTTAGTTTTCTGATCTTTTTTCTTTAGAATTGTGAATCATGGTCTCCAATTGATTAAAAACTGGGATTCTCAATTTATCCAGAATTGTGAAGCTTCCTCTGTCATGATAATCTTAATAATATCTTGTATTGTGTGATGCGCCACAATTTTCAGATCTTGTTTAAGATTTCAGGGAAGATAATCTGCAAAGATTCACTGCTGCAAGATCCCGCCATAATCATTTCCGCCGTTTTTAACAGTAAATAATACAATCAAAAAACATAACGTAATAAAAACAGTAGGGGTGAAATAATTATTCCATGTACATTTGAGGTTAATGTGTGAACTGGGCTACGTTTTAGTTACAGCAGCATCACTGTGTTGTTATGAAATCAGTTGTGCCAGACAATTTGTATCCCTTGTACACTGACGCATTAAATACTACCTGCCTGACATTGGCATGTGTTATTCAGGTGTCAAAGTTGGACCTTTCTCACTTTTCCGGGATTCTCTTAGCGGAAGTCGTCATAGTTGGGTAAAATCCGAGAGCAGTGAATGGGAGAGTGTCACAAATTGCGCAGATATCAAAAGAAAATCTCCACGATCGTGTTTTCACGACTTTCAATCAAAAAAAAAAAAAAAAAAAAAATGAGAGAGACTGATATCAGCAGTCAGAAGAGAGAATGATGTCAAATTTACCTTCTCTCCCACAGACGCGGCATTAGAAACACCCTCACATTAGCATTAACTCGTTTTTGTAACTTGATGAAAAGGTGATATAATACAAAGTTTAGTGTTATAAATGTACATATGTTTTTTTAAAAAATCAATATATGAAAAATTTCCAGTATTTAAAACGATGATGATGACGAAGAAGACGGTCCAGAGGTCTCTAATTATACTTAATTAATGAATTTTAACTGCTTATATGTATTTGTAATGTTTCAGATTGCTGCCGGGTAATTAGTGACGGGCTAACATCAATGTTAACGGTTCAGTGCTAACATTAGCTAAAACCTCTCGCACACCCTTTAGGCTGCATTTATTTGATCAAAAAAGGTAATATTGTGAAATATTATTACACTATGAAATAACTATCTTCTGTTTTAATATACTTTAAAATGTAATTTATTCCTGTAAATGTATCATCATTATTCCAGTGTTCAGTGACACATGATCCCTCTGAAATCATTCTAATCATAGATATGTATAGCATATACTTACCCATGACTATATTATGTTCATTTGCTGCTGGATTGTTATTGGTGCTCACTTATCAATAATGGTTGATATTATTGTCTCATATATACTGGAAACATTGTTTTAGGATTCTTTGATGAATAGAAAGTTCTAAAGAACATGCTTTATTTGAAATAGATTTTTTTGCAAAATGTTTTCACTTTTATAAATTTAATGCCTATTGCTAAATAAAAACAGTAATTGCTATTAAATAACACACACACACACACACACCAAACATCTGAATGGTTGTATATCATGGTTTCTGCATATATTAGGAGTACAACTGTTATTTAACAGTGATAATATTCAAAAATGCATCTTGAACAGCAAATCAGCATATTAGAATGATTTCTGAAGGATCACGTGACACTGAAGACTGGAGTAATGATGCTGACAATTCAGCTTTGATCAAAGCAAAAAATTATATTTTAAAGTATATTAAAATAGAAAACCATTATTTTAAATTTGAATACTTCACAATATTATATATTTTTCTGTATTTATGATCAAATAAATTCTAGCATAAAAGACTTATTTCAAAAATATTAAAAATAGTAATGTGTCCAAACTTTTGACCAGCCCAGTCCCCTTGAATAAGCAGGTAAAACACTTTCCTGAATGATAGAAACAGAGAAGGGCACTGAGGAAGCAGACGTGTATTACATTATATTGTTTGGTATGGTTTTTTATTTATAAAATCTTTGTTAAAAGATGCTTTTATTTCTGTTAACGATATGTTCCATGTTAATTTAGTAAATGAATTGAGAAATTGTGCAGCAACACTATATAACAATCTGTTTCAATTTCAGGTTCCACCTAGGAGCCGAGGCTGTCAAATAGTAAGGTGAGTCCCTATTTTTGTTGTCATTTTTTTTTTTTAGTGTTCAGCGGAGTTTGAGTTATTCACTAATTAATCACTAATTAATCTGGCTCTTAAAGGATTACTCCACTTCCAGGATGAAAATGTCCTGATAATGTACTCACCCCCATTTCATCCAAGATGTTCATGTCTTTCTTTTTTCAGTTGAAAAGAAATTACGTTTTTTGAGGAAAACATTCCAGGATTTTTCTCCATATAGTAGATTTCAATGGGGATAAACGGTTTGAAGGTTAAAATTGCAGTTTCAATGCAGCTTCAAAGGGCTCTACATGATCCCAGCTGAGGAATAAGTGTCTTATTTAGTGAAACAATTTCTAAAAAAAAAAAAAAAAAATTACAATTTACTTTTTAAATACTTTTTAAACTTAAATGCTTGTCTTGTCTAGCTCTGCGATACGCATGTTTACTCTGTGCACTCCGGTTCAATACAGTTAGGGATACGTCGTAAAACTCTCATCTCATTTTCCCCTCGAACTTCAAAATCATCCTACATCGCCGCAGAAATACCAACCCAGTGTTTACAAAAAAAGGTAAAATGATGTAGGACGATTTTGAAGTTGGAGGAGAAAATGAGACCCTGACTGTTTTGAACCACAGAGTATCTATAGAGTACACATTGAAACTGCATTTTTAACCTTCATTCCATTAATCCCCATTGAAGTCCACTATATGGAGAAAATTCCTGGAATATTTTCCTCAAAAACTTAATTTCTTTTTGACTGAAGAAAGAAAGACGCGAATATCTTTGATGACATGGGGGTGAGTAAATTATCAGGAAATTTTTATTCTGGAAGTGGAGCAATCCTTTAATGCATCGTGTTTCCTTCTGGAGCATCAGAGTGTTTGAACCTTCTGTAATAGTTGCATATGAGTCTCTCAGTTGACCTCAGGGTGAAAAGTTGCATCTCAAAATCATACAGTCATTGTTGAAAAGGGTTCAAACACAAAAATGCTAAAAAAAACAACTATCACTAAACAAAAAAAAAAACACAGCTGTGGATCATTCAGGAACAACACAGTGTTAAGAATCAAGGGGATGTAAACTTTTGAACAGCGTCATTTTTATAAATTCAATTACTATTTTTGCTTGTGGACTATATGTAAACTTCTTTTCTGTGAGAGATGGCAATAATTTTTTTCCCACATTAACTTCCTGTTTGTTGCGGTCGCACGCTTAGAGCTTGAGCTTTGTCAAGTTAATTTCTTATTGTCTGTTTTTCAATCTAAAATCAATTTTATACACCATCATTTTCGTTTCTTATAACGTGTGAATATACCCCCTGTTGTATTTTACAACCAAAACAACCGGATTGCTTTGTTATCACTAGTTTTGTTTTGATTTCCCGAGTTGCTAGCTTATAGCCCGTTAGCAGCACCAGCGTGGTTGCCGCTAATCTTGCCGAGACGGAACGCGACGCTGTGATCGTCGGAGACTCCATTGTCCAGTACGTCTGTGCTACTTTAGCTAAAGGTAAAGTCCACACCCACTGTTTTCCTGGTGCTCGCGTTCTCTATGTTTCTGCGCAGATACCCGCAATCCTGAAGGACGGTGAGAGCGTCGGCGCGATCGTCCTGCACGTGGGGGTGAACGACAGTGCGGCAGACGGAGGTTCTGAAGAGGGACTTCAGCAGCCTGATCGAGACGGTTCACAGGACGTCGCCCGCGACGAGGATCATCGTGTCAGGACCGCTTCCCACGTATCGACGTGGGCACGAAAGGTTCAGTAGACTTCTTGCTCTAAATGAATGGTTATTGACATGGTGCAAAGAACAGAAACTGCTCTTTGTTAATAATTGTAATCTTTTCTGGGAACGTCCTAGGCTTTTCCGTGCTGATGGCCTGCAGCCCAGCAGAGTCGGAGTGGAACTGCTGTCGGACAACATCTCCAGGACGCTACGCTCCATTTGACTAGTAAGTACATTCTCAAATGATCGCTACGATAGCTTTTGTTCTGAACGCTTAAATGATAGTACTTGCACTGTCCAATCTATAAAGACCATGTCTGTTTCTCAAATAGTGAGGTCAAAACATAAATTTAATGCAGGATCTAGAAAAAATCTGATCGTAATTAAACCAGAAAAATGCAAAATACACGAACAGAAACCATTTTTAAAGCTTGGGCTCCTAAACATTAGATCACTTGCACCCAAAGCAGTTATTGTGAATGAAATGATCACAGATGATAGTTTTGATGTACTCTGCTTAACCGAAACCTGGCTAAAACCTAATGATTATATTGGTCTAAATGGGTCTACTCCACCAAACTACTATTATAAGCATGAGCCCCGTCAGAGTGGTCGTGGTGGTGGTGGTGTTGCAACAATATATAGTGATATTCTCAATGTTACTCAGAAAACAGGATACAGGTTTAATTCATTTGAAATACTTTTGCTTAATGTTACTCTGCCAGATATGCAAAAGAAATCTCTCCTATCTCTTGTTTTAGCTACTGTGTATAGACCGCCAGGGCCATATACAGATTTCCTAAAAGAATTTGCAGAATTCCTTTCAGAACTATTGGTTAATTTTGATAAAGCGCTAATTGTCGGAGATTTTAACATTCACATTGATAATACAAATGATGCGTTAGGACTTGCGTTTACTAACCTAATAAACTCTTTTAGAGTCAAGCAAAATGTCACCGGGCCCACTCATCGTTTTAATCATACGCTAGATTTAATTATATCGTATGGAATTGATCTTTCTGATATAGATATCGCACCTCAAAGCGATGATGTTTCTGACCATTTCCTTGTATCCTGCATGCTGCGTATCACTGATATTAACTATATGGCTCCGCGTTATCGTCTTGGCAGAAATATTGTTCCAGCCACCAAAGATAGATTTACAAATAACCTGCCTGATTTATCTCAACTGCTCTGTGTACCCCTTAATACACAGGATCTAGACAAAATGACTAGCAATATGGGCACCATCTTCTCCGATACGTTAGAAGCTGTTGCCCCCATCAAATTGAAAAAAGTTAGAGAAAAACGTATTGCGCCATGGTACAACAGTAATACCCATTCCCTCAAGAAAGAAACTCACAGTCTTGAGCGCAAATGGAGAAAAAGTAACTTGGAAGTTTTTAGAATTGCATGGAAAAACAGTATATCCAGATATAGACAAGCTTTAAAAGCTGCTAGGGCCGAGCATATCCACAAACTCATAGAAAATAACCAACGCAATCCAAGGTTTTTATTTGGCACAGTGGCTAGATTAACAAATAACCAGACACCACCTGATCTAAATATTCCTTTACAGTTTAATAGTAATGACTTTATGAATTTCTTCACTGAAAAAATAGATAACATCAGAAATACAATAACCAATGTAGATTATACTGCGTCTAATGTGTCAACTTCTTTCATCACACCCAAAGAAAAACTGCAGTACTTTACCGCTATAGGACAGGAAGAGTTAAATAAACTCATCACTGTGTCTAAACCAACAACATGCCTATTAGATCCCGTACCTACTAAATTACTAAAAGAATTGTTACCTGTGGCAGAAGAACCGCTTCTCAATATTATCAACTCATCGTTATCTTTAGGTCACGTCCCTAAACCATTCAAGCTGGCGGTTATTAAGCCTCTTATTAAGAAACGTTTCAGGTTACGTATGTAACCCTGGTTCCCCGAGGGAACGAGACGCCGCGTCGAAACGCTTTGGGAACGCCTTCAGCGTGACTGTGCTCTGAATCACATGTGTAATCAGTCCAATGGAAGAGCGAGACGTCAACGGCGGGTGACGTCACCAACCAGGAAGCTATAAATACACGTGCGTTGGAAACCGGCGTCAGCTTCAGGAGAGAAGCAGCGCTCGCAGGGATGCAGGATGAGGGCCTCGTGACGCGGCGTCTCGTTCCCTCGGGGAACCAGGGTTACATACGTAACCTGAGACGTTCCCCTTCAGGAACTCGAGCCGAGTCGAAACGCTTTGGGAACAAGATGCCCACGCGCCAGAAGTCCCTGCCTAGGAAGAGCTAGGACAAAGGACAGAAGAGCCAGGAGCGACTCGCAGGTCCAGGTCATAAAACCTGACAAAAGTAAGGGGCGTGGACCATCCCGCAGCATTACAGATGTCCTGAATAGAGACACCTTCCAGGAAAGCTTTGGAGGCCGAAACACTCCGGGTTGAGTGAGCCTTTACCCCTAAAGGAGGAGGGAGACCAGAGGACTCATATGCAGTAGAGATAGCATCCACTATCCGACGACTTAAAGTTTGTTTGGTGGCCGGAAAGCCTCGCTTAGCCGGGCCATAGCAAACGAAAAGCTGATCAGATTTTCTCCACCTGGCTGCTCTGTGGACGTATGTGTCCAGCGCTCGAACTGGACACATACAGTTTAGCTTCTGCTGGTCGGACTCCCGGGAGGAGGACAAAAGGCCTGAAGTACAACTGGCCGTGGTGCTGAGGAGGGGACTTTAGGGATATAACCCGAACGAGGGTGCAAAAAAGCTTTTGCCAAACCTGGCGCAAAGTCCAGAAAAGAAGGGGCCGCAGAAAGGGCCTGAAGATCCCCAACTCTCTTTAGAGAAGTGATTGCAATGAGCAAAACTGTCTTAATCAGGTGACGATCGGAAATCTCTTTGATAGGCTCGAAAGGAGGCCCACAGAGAGCCTCTAGCACCAACGACAAGTCCCAAGAGGGAACACGAGAACGTACAGGAGGCCTCAGCCTCAGTGCACCGCGGAGGAAACGTAAAACAAGGGGGTCTTTACCCACCAAGAGACCACCGAAAGGGGCGTGGTAGGCCGCAATGGCTGCCACGTAGACCTTCAGGGTGGAGTGGGATAACCCTGCGGAAAGCCTATCCTGCAGGAACTCCAGCACTGTACCAACTGGGCAGTTAACTGGGTCCTGCTGGTGGCGTTCACACCAAGAAGTGAAAAGCTTCCACTTCAAGGCATAAAGTTTCCTCGTAGAGGGAGCTCTAGATTGGAGAATGGTCTCAACAACCTCGGTTGAGAGACCGGAAGCTAAGAGGTGTGCCCCCTCAGGGGCCACACCCAAAGTTTCCACAGCTCCGGGCGAGGGTGGAACACAGTGCCCCTCGCCTGTGAGAGGAGATCCCTCCTGACGGGAATCTCCCATGGAGAGCCGTCGAGGAGAGAAATCAGGTCCGAGAACCAAACTTGGCCCGGCCGGTACGGGGCTACTAGAAGAAGGGACACCCCGTCCCGGCGCACTCTCTCTAGAACTTCCGGGAGCAGAGCGATCGGGGGAAAAGCGTACAGGCGAAGCCTCGGCCACGTCTGTACCATGGCATCCAGTCCCAGGGGAGCTGGATGAGCTAGGGAGTACCAGAGGGGACATTGCCTTGTACAGCTTGTACAAGGGGCGCGAATGCAGACCTCCCTGGTGGTTGATGTAAGAGACCACCGATGTGTTGTCGGTGCGGACCAACACACGACGGTCTCTTAGGTCCGGGAGAAAGTGCTTCAGCGCTTGGAACACGGCCAGCATCTCCAGGCAATTTATGTGCCAAGTGAGTTGGTGATCTCTCCACAGACCGCGGGCGGTGTGGCCACTCATGACCGCACCCCAACCGGTGAGGGAAGCATCTGTTGCTAGCGTTACGCGGCGACAAGGAGCTCCCAGCACCGGCCCCTGAGACAGGAACCAGGGATTCCTCCACATGTCCAAGGCACGTAGGCATCGCCGCGTGACCTTGATCATGCGAAGCGGGTTTCCCCTCGGGGAAAACCCCCTGGTTTTGAGCCACCACTGTAGGAGTCTCATGTACAGCAGGCCAAAAGGTATCACGTTGGACGCAGCTGCCATCAGACCCAGCAGTTGTTGAAACTGCTTGACAGTGAGTGACCGGCCTATTCTGACTCTCCTGACTGCAGCGAGGATCGACTCTATCCGAGCAGGAGACAACTGTGCCTGCATCGTGGTCGAGTCCCAAACCACACCTAGATAAGTGGTTCTCTGTAATGGAGATAAAACACTTTTCTTGGCGTTCAGTCTCAACCCCAACTCTTTTATGTGAGCGAGCACAGCATCTCGATGCTGAGCCGCTACCTGTTCCGACTGTGCTAGGATTAACCAGTCGTCGATATAATTTAGTATGCGGATGCCCTGGAGTCGCAACGGAGCCAGAGCTGCATCCACACACTTGGTAAAAGTGCAGGGGGAGAGTGCTAGGCCGAACGGAAGAACCCGATACTGGTATGCTTCGCCCCTGAAAGCAAACCTCAGGAACTTCCTGTGTTGAGGAAGGATGGAGACATGGAAGTACGTGTCTTTCAGATCTATCATCACAAACCAGTCCTTGGACCTGATTTGTGACACTACTTGCTGGAGAGTAAGCATCCTGAACTTCAGCTTCATGACTGAGTGGTTCAGAACACGAAGATCTAAAATGGGACGCAGGCCCCCATCCTTCTTCGGAACAATGAAATACCGGCTGTAGAACCCGGACTCCCTGTCGTGAGGAGGGACCACCTCGATGGCCTCCTTCCTCAGAAGAGAAACTACTTCTTGTTCCATTACCAGACCCTGCTCGGGGCCCACCAAGGTGGGGGAGACCCCGACAAATGGCGGCGGAGGAGCGCCGAACTGTATTACCCTCTTTCTACAGGACCCAAGCAGACACATTAGGCAGTAGTTTCCACGCTGCCAAATGATCTACTAAGGGAACCAGTCTCTCGAGACTGGTCTCTGGTGTTTGTTGAGCTACTAGAACGGTGTCCTGTAACGGTTCCCCGGCAGGAAGCACCTGAACTAGCGGCCCCTGAGACCCCCTCGGGGGTGGCGAGCTCCCCGGCCCCGCTACGTTGCCGGGCGGGAGAAACCGAGGTGTATGCTCGCTGGAGGCCGCTGCGCCCTGAAGCACCGGCAGGGTTAGCAGAATGGTCACCTGAGGGCACAGGGGGGAGGCGGACACCGAAGAATGCGGTGCACCCCGCCTTTCCCCCCCTGGGGCTGCCCTCAGCGGTCCTGAACTGTCAGGACCGCTTAGTCGAGGACTACCTCGACTGCAGCACGACCCTCAGGTCGGGCCTCGCCTTAGAAGTCCCCGACTTACAGCGTACGACCACTCGCTCTCGATGGGGCGGAGTGCGAGTGGCCACGCTCTGCTTCTGTGCATCTCTATATGGGGAGCTAGTAGATGGCCGAGGCTGCTCCTGCCCAGCAGCCTCGCGAGCTGGATGGCGGAGGGGGAGGAACCGCTGGAACGCCGCCGCTTGCTTGCGAGCCTTTTTGTTACCTGTCGACGACCTAGTTAACGGAGTCACCGAACAGGCCAGAAGGCGAAAGCGGGGCGTCCAGAAGGAAGACCCTGTCCTTTTCTTTCATATCGGACAGGGTCAACCACAGGTGCCTCTCCGCGGCCACTAGGGCAGCCATAGACCACCCGATAGCGCGAGTGGTCTCCTTAGTGGCGCGGAGAGCAAGATCAGCGGTCCTCCTAACCTCCGCGATATCAGCGTCTTTGATCTCTTCTCCCTCATCCAGCTCTTTTAGCAGGTCAGCCTGGTATGCCTGCAACACAGACATCGTGTGCAGACACGCACCAGCCTGACCTGCCGCCGTGTACCCCTTGCCGACCAACGCTGAGGTGACTCGCAACGGTTTGGTCGGCAATGCCGGAGCCTTGTGCCACCCGTGGCATCGCTCTATAGCCACGCTCATCCAGCCGCGCTCATCCAGCCCCGCAACGCTGCCATAGTTGTAGGAAGCGGGGATGAACAAGCGGGCTGAAAACGGGGAATTCCACGTTCTCGACACCTCGGTGTGGAGATCGGGAAAGAAGGGAAGGCTCTGGCGGGCTGAAGGTGGCCGAGACTGCAGAAATCTACTTCTCTGAGGCTCGGCCTGTGACTCGGTGGGCCAATCTATTTTTAGCTTTTCTACCGCACGAGTCACAACCTCCAGCAGCTCCTCATATTGTACAGACTGAGGTGTTTCTTCGACGATCTCGACCTCACCCCCCTCGGAGGATGAGAGTCGGACTGTCGAGCCCGTTCCCCGGGGGGAAGAAACCGCAGTGCGGGCTTCCGATCCCGCGGAACGGGCTGCGGATCTGCTGGGTGAGGCAGAAGATAGGGGGACACCCGTCTCCATACCCTCCAGCAGATCCAACTGCGATCCCCACGAGTGCAGTGCCCGCTCTGCCTCGGCGGAAGCGGGACCAGACCCGCGAGGAACGCTGGTGAAGGCTCCCTCCTCAAAGAGAGCCTTCCGGGAGCGGAGCGTGCGCATCGGAAGAAGATCGCAATGCGGGCAATCGGCCCTCTCGAGAGCCGATGCCGCATGCCCCGCTCCCAGACAAACCACGCATAGAGCGTGTGTATCCCCGCTCGTGATGTAGCGAGGGCAGGGAGGAACACACGCTCTAAAACATGGTTTGTCTACATGCTTTGTTTTTGAGCTCTTTTTAGACATTGTGCTCTGAGAAATAAAAGTGGTGCAAACTGGCAACCAAAACGAGCACAAACACACAGAGCGCTGCTGAAAGACAAAAGCTGGCGCCGGTTTCCAACGCACGTGTATTTATAGCTTCCTGGTTGGTGACGTCACCCGCCGTTGACGTCTCGCTCTTCCATTGGACTGATTACACATGTGATTCAGAGCACGGTCACGCTGAAGGCGTTCCCAAAGCGTTTCGACGCGGCTCGAGTTCCTGAAGGGGAACCACAACTAGACCCTAGTGAACTGGCAAATTACAGACCCATTTCTAATCTCCCATTTATGTCTAAAATGTTAGAGAAAGTTATATCTGCTCAACTGTGCTCATTCTTGCAAAAAATGATATCTATGAAGAATTTCAGTCAGGTTTCAGGCCCCATCACAGCACAGAAACTGCACTTGTTAAAATCACTAATGACTTGCTTCTTGCGTCAGACCAAGGCTGCATCTCATTGCTAGTTTTACTTGATCTTAGTGCTGCGTTCGACACTATAGATCATGACATACTAATAGATCGACTACAAAATTATGCAGGTATCCAAGGGCAGGCTTTAAGATGGTTTAGATCCTACCTGTCTGATCGCTTGGTTTATTTAAATGGGGAGTCATCTCAGTTATCACCAGTAAAGTATGAAGTGCCACAAGGATCTGTTCTAGGTCCTCTACTATTTTTAATATACATGCTGCCCCTTGGTAATATTATTAGAAAACACGGGATTAGTTTCCATTGTTATGCTGATGATACTCAACTATATATCTCAACAAGACCAGATGAAACTTCTGAATTATCGAAGTTAACAGAGTGTGTTAAAAATTACAGATTGGATGACCAATAATTTTCTGCTATTAAATTCAGATAAGACAGAGATATTACTTATTGGACCTAAAAACAATACACAGAATCTTTTGACTTACAATTTACAACTAGATAGATTGTACTGTTACTTCCACTACAGTCAAAAGCCTGGGTGTTATATTAGACAGCAACTTGTCTTTTGAAAATCATATTTCTCATGTTACAAAAACAGCATTCTTCCATCTTAGAAACATTGCCAAGCTACGAAACATGTTACCTGTTTCTGATGCAGAAAAGCTAGTTCATGCATTCATGACCTCTAGACTGGACTATTGTAATGCACTACTAGGTGGTTGTCCTGCATCTTCAATAAACAAGCTACAGATAGTCCAAAATGCAGCTGCTAGAGTCCTTACCAGGTCAAGAAAATATGATCATATTACCCCAATTTTGAAGTCTCTGCACTCGCTACCTATTAGGTTCCGCATCAGCTACAAAATATTATTTCTTGCCTATAAGGCACTTAACGGTTTAGCTCCTGCGTACCTAACTAGTCTTCTACCACGCTACAATCCATCACACTCCCTAAGGTCGCAAAACTCTGGACTGTTGGTAGTTCCTAGGATAGCAAAGTCCACTAAAGGAGGTAGAGCTTTTTCACATTTGGCTCCCAAACTCTGGAACAGCCTTCCTGATAACGTTCGGGGATCAGACACACTCTCTCTGTTTAAATCTAGATTAAAGACACATCTTTTTAGCCAAGCATTCAAATAATGCATCTCATAAACTTTTCCTGCAGTTATATCTGATCAAATGTTCAGTATTAATCTTTTAGCTCTGGTTTAACAAATCTTCCTTTTCTTAGTTTGAACAGCAGCTACGCTAATTATGTTCCTATTTGTTCTCTGTTTCTGTCATGGGATTGACATCCCATGGTAACTAGGAATTCACAAGCTCCAGTCTGGATCCAGAACACTTAAGAAGAGATGATGCCAACCCCACAGAGGACTTCAGATGATGCCAACCCTGAAAACATACAGCACTACCGAATTCTGCTACTAATTTATAATGTTCTTTGTCTGTTTGATTCCGTCATTAATTGATCTTTACCACACATCTCTGCCATATGTACATCAAGCTACTACTACATATATTGTAAAAATGTCAATTTGGTGTAAAGCTGTTTTGCAATGATATGTATCGTGAAAAGCGCTATACAAATAAATTTGAATTGAATTGAATTGAATTGAATTGAATTAATCTTTTTTTACAGACAACGAAAAGGAGGGAACTGTGTTTAAGCTGTGGATTCAGACGGAGGGCTCGCATTTACCTCAAAAACGACATTGCACAAGACCATTACAACTAGAACCAACTCAAGCACATGATGGTGACACACATTTACAGTATAAGAAACTTTCTTCCCTGTGGTGTAAAATTTCCCTGTGGTAATTATTCAGATTCTTCTCATTCCCATTGTGTAGCAACTGTTTTAAGCTTAGTGAATATTATGTACAGTAAGCACTAGAAGTAGAGACATGTACTACTTCAGGTAATGTTTTCAATAAACTTTCATTTTGCTTTTTGTGCAAAAATGATTGAATGAAAGAAAAGATGGACAGTGGCACGTCTTTTGTAGTAATTCAGTTGTTTTAATATGAATACACTGCAAAAAAATCATTTGTCTATGACCTACATTTTTCAGAACATCTTGTTTTGCGTTCAACAGAAGAAAGAAATTCACTAAATGAGTGTTACTAAATGATGATAACACTCATTTTGGGTAAACTATTACTTCAACACACACTATATCATAATATTTTCCACAGTGGTTCATAGCT
>NW_026127603.1:0-19552 GCF_022985175.1 Labeo rohita
ACAAGCGCGGTCTCTGTGGCTCCCCCCGTCTCGCACCAGCGGGAACCGTCACCGGAGTATTAGCACTACATTACCCATAATCCCGTGCCTGGGGCTCTCGCTTCCGGTTCCGGGTCGCCCGGGTCACTTCCTCCCCGGCGGCCATTTCAGCGTTCCTCGCCGGCTCGCTCACCGCGAAGTTTTGTCGGTTATGTCGTCAATCCTGAGCGTTTCTTTATCGGACTGCCTACCCGTTGCCAACTGGACTGTTTTGCTGTGTGTGAACCTTTGCTGCCCGCCCTTTGTCGACCTTTGCTATTCCCTCGGACTATTGTTATCGTCTCGCCACCGGCCCCGACCTTTTGCACGGACTATTACTACCCCTTTGGATTTGCCTTCACCACACCTGTCTGCCAGTTCTGACCAACGCCTGTTAAAGTTGTCCGATTTAATAAAGCTGTTGCAGATGGATCCACCGTCTCACGATTCATCCTTAACCTCATCACAGAAAACTTCGCCATCTACGGATCCAGCGACAGCTTCTCAGTTTGCGTCGGCGATGTCCGCTCAAGCTACCATGTTGACCCAGCACCAGCAACAACTGGATCGCCTAACTGCTCTGACGGAACAGCTGGTTCGAGCGGTACAGGGATTACAGGTAGCCGCACCACCGGTCGCATCTCCACCACCTCCACCTGCACCACTCCCGGTGATTCAGCCCGTCACCGCGAGCCCACGACTTGCTTTCCCGGACAAGTTCGACGGTACACCCGCTAAATGTAAGGGATTTCTGCTCCAGTGCACCCTGTTCGTGAACCAGCAACCGAACTTGTACGCTACGGACGAAAGTAAGATCGCGTTTGTCTGTTCACTTCTGACCGGAAAGGCGCTAGAGTGGGCTACCGCAGTATGGGATCTGGGTCAGTCCACCTACCCCACGTTTGCCACTTTCCTCAAAAGCTTTAAGGAGGTGTTCCAGCCTTCTCCGGAGAGCAGTGAGGCGGGCGAGCAGATCGTTGCGCTGCGTCAGGGACGTCGTACAGCGGCCGAGTACGCGCTGGATTTCAGAACACTAGCAGCTCAAAGTGGGTGGAATGATGGTCCGCTTAAGCTCCACTATCGTAAGGGGCTCAACTCGGATTTGCAAGTGGAGCTGGCCTGCCGGGATGAAGACCTCTCACTAAATCAGTACATCGACCTTTCCATCCGCGTCGACAACGTGATGCGCGCCCGCAGGTCCAACCGCTCGCTCATGCCAACCTTTCAGCCTCAGCCAACGGTCTCCAATGCGCCAGAGCCCATGCAACTGGGAGCCACTAAGCTAACCACCGAGGAGAGACAGCGGCGCTTAAATAACAACCTCTGCTTGTACTGCGGACAGCCAGGACACATTCGGGCCACCTGTCCGACTCGACCTCCACGACCCTCCACCTCGGTGAGTGTATGCAAATCTGGCTTAAATCGCTGTGAGATTCCTGTGTTGCTTAGTTCCAATGACACGTCTATCCAGACCACAGCTTTAATTGACTCCGGTGCTGCCGGCAACTTCATTGACAAGGACTTTGTTGAAGCTAATCGGTTGCCCATTGTCTCTTGTGCTTTCCCCGTGGCAGTGGCCGCCCTCGACGGGAGACCGCTAGGAACCGGCCGCGTCGACCACACCACCAAGGACCTAACCCTCCGCCTAGAACCTAACCATCAAGAATCCATCCGGTTCTTCATCATCACGTCACCACAATCCCCGCTCATTCTGGGGTACCCCTGGCTCAACCGTCACGAACCAACCATCTCCTGGACCGAGGGTCGCATCACTCACTGGTCACCCCACTGTCATCAGCACTGCATTTCTCCGGCTCCACCGAAATCACCCAGGTCAGCCTCGCCTTCTCCGTGCAGCACCATACCTCCCGAGTACCATGACCTCCTCGAGGCCTTCAGTATCACCCGGGCCACCGAACTGCCACCCCATCGACCTGGAGACTGCGCCATTGAGTTAATACCCGGAGCGGTTCCACCTCGTGGCCGCGTCTTTCCCCTTTCACAGCCTGAGTCAGAGGCTATGGAGAAGTATATCGAGGAGGAGCTAGCTAAGGGGTTCATCCGCCCCTCACCTCGCCAGCATCGGCAGGCTTCTTCTTCGTGAAAAAGAAGGATGGCGGTCTGCGACCCTGTATCGATTACCGCTCTCTCAATGAGCTCACAGTCAAGTACCGATATCCTCTCCCTCTCGTTCCCCCGGCCCTGGAGCAGCTTCGGTCCGCCAGATTCTACACCAAGCTGGACCTCCGCTCAGCATACAATCTTATTCGTATCCGGAAGGGAGACGAGTGGAAGACGGCTTTCTCCACCACTTCAGGGCACTATGAATACCGGGTAATGCCCTTCGGCCTGGCCAATAGTCCATCATATTTTCAGGCGTTCGTCAATGAGGTGTTTCGGGACATGTTGAACCGCTGGGTCATTGTATATATTGATGACATCCTCATTTTCTCCAGCTCCTATACCGAACACGTTCATCATGTCAGAGCTGTGCTCAATCGACTCATTCAGCATCAACTTTATGCCAAGGAGGAGAAGTGTCAGTTTCATCAAGAGAAGATTTCCTTCCTGGGTTACGTGATCAGTCCAGAGGGCGTGGCCATGGATGACAGCAAGGTTAATGCGGTGCGTGACTGGCCCCGTCCCAAGACTCTGAAGGAACTCCAGCGCTTCTTAGGGTTCTCTAACTTCTATCGCCGGTTTATTCGCAATTTCAGCACCATAGCCGGTCCCCTCACGTCAATGGTCAAGAAGGGCAGTATTCGTCTCTCCTGGTCTCCTGAAGCCGTGCACGCCTTTAACGATCTCCGCTTGAGATTCACCTCTGCACCCATCCTCAAACACCCAGATCCCCAGCTGCCCTTCATCGTAGAGGTCGACGCCTCCAGCACCGGGGTGGGAGCCGTACTCTCGCAAAGACAGGGAGAGAACCCTAAGACCTTCCCCTGTGCATTCTTCTCTCACAAGCTCAGCTCAGCCGAGAGGAATTATGACGTCGGTAATCGGGAACTTCTTGCCATAAAGCTAGCCCTGGAGGAATGGAGGCACTGGCTGGAGGGAGCACAACACCCTTTTACCATCCTCACCGACCATAAAAACCTGGAATACCTCCGCACTGCCAAGGTCCTCAACCATCGCCAGGCCAGATGGGCGTTGTTCTTTACCCGGTTCCACTTTACCATCAATTACCGTCCCGGCACTCAGAATATCAAGGCGGATGCTCTGTCCCGAATCCATGAACCGGACCACACCACCCTACCACCTGAGACTATCCTGCCCGCCTCCGTCCTCGTTGCGCCCGTCATCTGGGATATCATGACCGAGGTCACGGAGGCCCACACCCGGGACCCTCCACCCACAGACTGCCCCGACAACCGGACCTACGTTCCCGCAGAGCTCCGTCCCCGTGTTCTCTCAATGGTCCATTCAACTCCCAGCTCAGGTCACCCTGGAATCGAGGCTACCATCGACCTTCTACTCAACCGTTTCTGGTGGCCGTCACTCCGCTCCGATACGGCGACCTTCGTAAAGAACTGCGTGGTCTGCAGCACCACCAAAGCTTCTCGCCAGCGGCCCGCCGGGCTGCTGCAACCCCTACCAGTCCCGAACCGCCCCTGGTCACATATAGCGGTGGACTTCATCACTGACCTCCCGACCTCCCAGGGCTATACCACCATTCTGTCAGTGATAGACAGATTCTCTAAGGGCTGCCGCCTCATTCCCCTTCCTAAGCTACCCACCGCCATGGAGACGGCAGAGGCCCTCTGTGACTCAGTCTTTCGGTTCTACGGTCTCCCCCGAGGATATTGTGTCGGACCGGGGACCCCAGTTTAGCTCACGCCTCTGGTCCAGCTTCTTCCACTTGTTGGGAGTCAACGTCAGCCTGACCTCAGGATACCACCCGGAGGCCAATGGTCAGGTCGAACGTCTGAACCAGGAGTTGACCCGTTTCCTACGGTCATACTGTCTCGATCACCAAGAGGACTGGAGTCGTTTCCTGTTCTGGGCTGAATACGCCCAGAATTCTATACGGAAACCCTCAACCAATCTAACACCCTTCCAGTGCGTCTTAGGCTTTCAGCCCCCCTTGTTTCCCTGGTCAGGAGAACCCTCAGAACTACCCGCGGTCAACTCCTGGTTTCAACAGAGCGAGGCTATCTGGAACCGGGCCCATGTTCATCTACAGCAAGCT
This sequence comes from Labeo rohita, assembly GCF_022985175.1. NCBI lineage: Eukaryota > Metazoa > Chordata > Actinopteri > Cypriniformes > Cyprinidae > Labeo > Labeo rohita. The sequence continues at coordinate 4,211 of NW_026127603.1, forward strand.
GTCCGCCGCACCCAGGCCCAGGCGGATCGTCGACGCCGACCCAGTCCGCCTTACGAGCCCGGTCAGTGGGTCTGGCTCTCTACCCGGGACCTGCGCCTTCGACTCCCCTGCAGGAAACTTAGCCCCAGGTACGTGGGTCCATTTAAGATAATCCGCCAAATTACACCAGTATCTTTTAGACTCGAATTACCTCCTGAGTATCGTATCTCACCCACGTTTCATGTCTCTCTATTAAAGCCCGCTGGTTCCCCGGATGAGGGGGAGATCCTAGACGAGACCGCACCCCAGAGACCTGCCCCCCTGATCATCGACGGCGAGGAGGCCTACCGAGTCCGCGCCATACTGGACTCCCGACGCCGGAGCGGTCACCTGCAATACCTGGTCGACTGGGAGGACTACGGACCCGAGGAGCGGTCCTGGGTGCCCGCCAAGGACATCCTAGATCCCTCCCTCACCGCGGACTTCCACGCTGCTAACCCCGGTCGGCCAGGACCCCGAGGCAGGGGAAGACCCCGGCGTCGGTTGCCTCCTCGTGCCAGGAGGCACTCGCAGGGGGGGGGCTCTGTCACAAGCGCGGTCTCTGTGGCTCCCCCCGTCTCGCACCAGCGGGAACCGTCACCGGAGTATTAGCACTACATTACCCATAATCCCGTGCCTGGGGCTCTCGCTTCCGGTTCCGGGTCGCCCGGGTCTCTTCCTCCCCGGCGGCCATTTCAGCGTTCCTCGCCGGCTCGCTCACCGCGAAGTTTTGTCGGTTATGTCGTCAATCCTGAGCGTTTCTTTATCGGACTGCCTACCCGTTGCCAACTGGACTGTTTTGCTGTGTGTGAACCTTTGCTGCCCGCCCTTTGTCGACCTTTGCTATTCCCTCGGACTATTGTTATCGTCTCGCCGCCGGCCCCGACCTTTTGCACGGACTATTACTACCCCTTTGGATTTGCCTTCACCACACCTGTCTGCCAGTTCTGACCAACGCCTGTTAAAGTTGTCCGATTTAATAAAGCTGTTGCAGATGGATCCACCGTCTCACGATTCATCCTTAACCTCATCACACCATTGTTATCTAGCACTGCCTTCATCATTCTGAGCATGGAATTCACTAGAGCTGCACAGGTTGTTTCTGGGATCCTCTTCAAATCCTCTATAATGACATCATGGAGCTGCTGCATGTTAGACACATGGTGTTTCTCCACCTTCTGCTTGAGGATGATCCATAGGTGCTCAGTTGGGTTTGGGTCAGATCACCTTCACCTTCCTCAGCAAGGCAGTTGTCATCTTGGTTGTGTGTCTGGGGTCATTGTCATGTTGGAAAACTGTTTCTGAAGGGAAGACATCATGTTCTTCTTCAGAAATGTACCGTACATAATGGGATCCATGTTTCCCTCAATGAAGCGCAGCTCCCCAGTACTAGCAGCACTCATGCAGCCCCAGACCATGATGCCGCCACCACCATGCTTGACTGTGGGAGAGACACAATTTTCTTACTCCTCACCAGGGCATCACCACACATGCTGGACACCATCTGAGCCAAACAAGTTTATCTTAGTCTCATCAGACCATAGGACATGGTTCCAGTAATTCATTCTCTTGGACAGGTTGTCTTCAGCAAACCTCTGTATGACCCTGGCCACAGTACTGCAACTCAGTTTTAGGTTGTTACTGAACCTCTTATAGCCTAGGTCATCTTTGTAGAGAACAACCATTTTAATTTTCAAATTTAGAGAGTTCTTTGCCATGAAGTGCCTTGTTGAACATTTGTGGTCAGTATGAGACATTGTACTCAAAGCACCAAATTTTAACTGCTCTAATACAAGATTATACAACTTTGTATGGTCCTGTCATGCAGACAAAAACATGGATATAATGAATAGGACACGTGGCTTTGCATGGTTAAATGACATAGTGCTGTTATCACTTAGGGTGTACTCACTTTTGTTGCCAGCTGTTTTGACAATAATGGCTGTATGTTGAGTTATTTTTAGGGGACAGCAAATATACACTGCTATACAAGCTGCACATTGACTACTCTAAAATATAGCCAAGTTTCATTTCAATAGTATTATCCCTTGAGAAGATATACTAAAATGATTGCTGAAATGTGAGGAGTGTACTTACTTTTGAGAGATACTGTATCTGATGATGTTGTGTTTAATGTGAGACGGAATATTACACAAACTCAAATACAAACACACATCTAAATCTGACTCATTGCTAAAATAATACAGACTAAATGCAGAGATTAAAATTTTCTTACCAGTTTATGTGCTTTTAATTTGTAGAATGTTGTCTCAGCATTAATTGTTTCTTTAATCATTTAAACATCATTTACTCTATTATTAAGGCACAAATGTAAGCATTTTGCAATGCCATTATTAAATTACAAGCAACTGATTGATAGCATTTATGAATTTGATATAAAGGAATTCAGTTAAAATGTGTAGATTGAGGTTGGGGCATTGTGGGTTAAATTACTTTTTATACAGCACAATTTTGGCTTTTTATGGAAAAAGTAGGGCATGTTTTTTTTTTTTTTTTCTGGAATGTAGGAAGTATAATGTAGAAAGAAAAGCACTTTTTTAATAAATTAGCAAAATTCGGAGTTTAACTGTTTTCTGTTACTTCTTTGCTTTGAGAAAGTGACAGGCAAAACTGATCTCTGCATAATACAGGACTGTATATAAGAATATAGTTCAAACTTTGACCTGTGGAGGGCAGTAATACGCCCAGTTGCGTCTACACTGCTGGAAAGATATAAGAAGAAGAAGACGAGGATGTGGCAAAATACAAAATAATAGGGAAACATCCAAATGGGTTATGTGAACACTGTAATGTTGAAGAAACAATACCTCATGTATTCCTTGAATGTAGGAAGTACTAACTAGGAAGACGAATAATGACATAAAAAAATAAGTAAGAATGGAATCCAGGTTTTAAATTTTAGGGTTTTAATAAAATGATCAAGTGAAATAAATACTAATCCTTAGAATTCCACTGGTGGATGACATTAGTGAGACACCCTCCAATCACATTGCTGTAGTGATGAACACTGCCGATGACTTGTCCTCTAATCACATTGAGACTGAGTCTGCGGCTGCCACTGAGATGTAACATTATTAATTATTTTGATATTTTAATTGAAATGAAAAGTGAAGAGAGGATGGGGAACATAAATATTTTCTTGTTTCCAGTCTTCTCTTTATTGTAAGACAGTCTCTTATTGCTCAGAGAAATAGTGTCAACCTACCAGATTTTTAGGAGTCGGTACCAATAGCAAGTGAAATTTCACCTCAACACTAGTTTCAACAACACAGCAAGAACTAATTGTGTTGATACAATGTCCTTAGTAACCATTTTACCTTAATTAATTTAAGGGACCAAAACAGCTCCCTTAACCCATCTTAAACTCAGTATCTTCAATGTCTATTTGACGTATACGGAACGTAAACAGCAAATCACCTCTTTCATTATTATAGATCCACGTGGTCTTAAAGTGACAGCTGTGTATTTAATATAATTCAAACAAACAAACAAACAAAAGATGGAGAGAAAGTCATTGTCAGACCTGACTGAAGAACTTAAAGCACTGCTTTTATTTTGTATATGTTAAATTGTAATTATGTGTGCCATTAGTTGTTGGTTGTGCAATATTTGTTGTTTGTTTTTGTTTCATTACTTGCATTTAAGTTAAATGTGTCTGATGACATTTGATAATGTCTGAACTTTGTATGAAGTTAGTGTTTTTTTTTTTTTTTTTTTTTTTTTTTTTCTGTAACATCTAAACTGGCATATGTCAGGCATTCACCACAGCCACCTTCACCTGCCACGTCACCAGTAGCACCACCCACCCGCTCTCTAATTACCCATACCTGAATCCCATCAGCCAAGCCCTATAAAAGACTCTCACTCTCAGTCATTCACTGTCTGGTCTACCGTTCACATCCCTCACACTAGCGCCGGACCTCTCTGTTTTTTTTCCCATTGGACTCCCCTGTTTATAACCTGGACTCATCGTGGCATTCCCTTTTGGACTTATTACCTCTGCTCAACTACTACAAGAACTGTCAGATAATCTTATCAATAATCCATCCAATCTTGCATTCCATTCGTACAAACCTGTCAATAAAGCTCTTGTTTGATTTTGCAATAATCCTCTGCCTCTGGTCTCATTCCTGTTATAACATGACAGCACAGAGATTGAGCCATGCTTGAGGGTTTAACTCTGACAAATGAAGAAATTAAGACATTTAGTACATTAAACTAATACAGTCCTACAGTAAGCTAAAATAATATAATTATGAAATAATCATTTTCATTTTAGTTCAGTTGTATTACAACATATTGTAGTTCTGTCTTATATAATAATAATAATAATAATAATAATAATAATAATAATAATATATTATTATTATTAAATAGTTTGTTTTCCTGAAATGTGATGTGGGCTGAGACACTATCAAACTAACCAAAAGCACACTTGAATTTAAGTTTACAACGACAAAAATGTCTTACTTAGATACAGTTCAGACTGTTTGCCTTTAAGTTCTTTGTGACAAGAACTACACTGTAAGACCTATAAATGCCTTGACATAAGAATAATTTTGACCTATTTCATTGCATTCTCTTATGGCTGCTAACACTGGCTGTTTACATTTAAAGGTGAAGTCGGGTTCCAGAACAAAAATTTACAGATAATGTACTCACCCCCCTTGTCATCCAAGATGTCCATGTCTTTTTTTTTCTTCAGCCATAAAGAAATTGTTTTTTGAGTTAAACATTTCAACATTTTTTCCCATATAATAGATTGCCATGGTGCCCCGATTGTGAACTTCCAAAAGGAAGTTAAAATGAGGCTTCGAATGATCCCAAATGCGGTTGTAAACTATCCCAGCAGAGGAAAAATGGTCTTATCTAGCAAAACCATCGGTTATTTTTATTTTAAAAAATATCGTTTAAATACTTTTTTCATCTCAAATGCTCGTCTTGCCTTTCTCTCCCTGAACTCCATGTATTCCGACTCAAGAGAGTTAGGGTACAGTCATGTGAAAAAGTTAGGACACCATATTAAATTCCATGGTTTTCCGTATCAGGACATCATTAAAAAAATGGTCTTTGGCTGGTCTTAAAATTTCGAAAATAGAACCTGAACAGAAATAAAGCCAAAATGGAAAAGCCATGTGTGACAAAGTTAGGACACCCTCACTGTTATCATTGGAATTAAGAGGTTAAATAACAGTCAAGCACTGCTAATCAAATACCTTTGATTAACTGATCATCAGTGCCTCTATAAAAGCATAAGCTTTGGAAGTTTGCTGGTCTGGAGCCCTCAGGTGTGTGTTAACACAATGCCAAGGAGGTAAGACATCAGCAATCATCTTAGAGAAACAACTGTTGCTGCCATCTGCAATCTGAGAAAAGTAATATGGCCATTTCCAAACAATTTGAAGTTTATTCACAAGTAGAAAACATTTAAAACAGACACCTCTCCTTCCAGGAGTGGACGTCCCAGATAATTCACCCCAACATCAGACTGTGTAAAGCTCAGAGAAATGGCAGACAACCCAAGAACTACACCTCAGACTCTACAGGCCTCAGTTAACATGTTAAATGATAAAATCCATGACAATACCATTAGAAAAATATAGCTGCAAGCAGCAATTGCGGAGCCAAGCACAAAAGAGGCAGAATGCGGAGCTAATCATGGCAAGGAGAAACAGACCGACTGTAACAATGAGTAACTAAAGTCATTTTAGGATGATATCAGATGAAATGGCTGAAAAATCATAAATACAACCAATAATATAATTTAATGTCTTATCACTTTTGACCAATAGGTGGTGCTGTTTTCAAATTGATGTGATACGTTCTGTGTGAGGTGACAATGACACACACAAATTTTGGAGTCATTATGCCAAAGCTTTACAGAGATACAGCCTCAGAATCATTTTGGCATCAAGCCTAAAATCTGTAGTGGCGCTGTACGAAAATGGTTTACTCTATTGACACCAAATCCATAACTTTGAGTCAGGACAGTCCGAAGATGATCTAACTCAATGTTGGTGATAATCCGATCAACGGTCTAGGAGGAGTACGAACAAGTAGGTTTTGTACATAAATCAAAATGGCGGAAAGGAAGTTCGGCCAAGTATGGTATAATTGGTATGTATGTTGTCGGCATGACCCAAGGAATATTTTGAGACCAGTTTTATTACATTAGGCTAATGCAATCACAACTTATTAGCATTTTTGAAAATTCATTATTAATGTTTAATGTATGGGGGAAATACTTCTGACCAGCAGGTCGTGCTGTTACCGAATTGATGTGACGTGGTCAGGGTGTGGTGACAATAGCACATATAAAATTTGGTGTCAATATGTCAAGGCTTTGCAGAGATACAGCCTCAGATGTAGTTTGGCATCTTTCCAGCAAATTCGTTGATGCGCTAAACGAAAACGGTTTCATGTATCGACATGAAATTCATAACTTTTTGCCAGCATGGTCTGAAGATGATCTGACTCAAATTTGGTGAAGATCGGACTAACGGTCTATGAGGAGTTCGAAAAAGTAGGTTTTGTACATTAATCAAAATGGCGGACAGGAAGTTTGCCCAATTTCGGCATAATGGATATCAATGTTCTCAGTTTGACCCAAGGAATCTATTGACATCAGTTACAATAGGCTAATGTAAGCAGAAGTTATTAGCATTATTGTAAATTTCTTTACAGCTTTTGACCACAAGGTGGCGCTGCCCCCAAAGTTTTTGAGTACTGTCAGGGCATGGTGCTGAAGACACATACAGAGTTTCGTAATGATACGTCAATGCGTTTGTAAAATATAGCATTTTTTGACAAAATTCAATATGGCCGACACCCAAATTGGCTGACATGGGAAAATTGGATATGGTTCGACTCGGCATGATGCATGATGAACACCGGATCTAAAGAGATGAGATTCATGATTTTTGGCCTAACTTTTCAGAAGTTATAAGCAAAAATAGCCATTTTTCATATCTCCTGACCACTAGGTGGCACTGCACATAGTCTCAGGTTATGCTTGTTATAACACACACCAAGTTTGGCCTCAATACGCCAAACCGTTGCAGAGATATAGCCTTACAACCATTTTTGCGTGCTTTTCGTAGAAATCGTTTGTGCGTTATTCGAAAATGGTTTGACTAATCAACTTGAATTCCATAACTTTTTGCCAGGATGGTCTGAAGATGATCTGAGCCAATTTTTGTGAAAATCAGACAAACCGTCTAGGACGAGTTCGAAAAAGTACGTTTTATGAACAAAAATTTATAGAAAAAAAACTAAACCTTAAAACTAAATTTGACTCGGCATGAGCCAAGGATTCAGAGAAAAAAAGAATTTTGATTCTGTGCCTTACGGTTCAACAGTTATTAGCATAAAATTATTGAAATGTTGAGTTAGAGACTCCAAATTTGCTGTGGTCAATGATGGGACTGTCCTCTATCAGTGTGCCAAATTTCACAACTTTCCCGCAATCGGTTCTATGGGCTGCCATAGACTTCCAGAGCGGAAGAAGAAGAAGAAGCAGAATAATAATAAGAATTCTAAAGGATAAAATAGGTGCCATCGCACCTTCGGTGCTTGGCCCCTAATAAGAATTCTAACGGATACAATAGGTGCCATCGCACCTTCGGTGCTTGGCCCCTAATAAGAATTCTAACGGATACAATAGGTGCCATCGCACCTTCGGTGTTTGGCCCCTAAATATGGGACAAAAAAATGGCATGTTTGGAAGGCTTGGCAGAAGAAAGCCTCTGATATCTAAAAAAAAAAAAAAAAAAAAAAAAAAAAAAACATTGCAGCACAGTTTAGGTCTGTTTAAGTTGCATCTGAACAAAACACAAGTCTTCTAGAATAATGTCATTTGAACGGATGAGCCTGAAGTGGAGATGTTTGTCCATAATGCACAGTGCCAAGTTTCCATACCAAAAAACAAGCATGCTGGAGGGGGGCTGATCATTTTGGGCTTGTTTTGTAGCCACAGGACCTGGGCAACTCAATGACCTCACAGTCATTGAGTTGACCATGAACTCATCTGTATATCAAAAAAGTATTCTAGAGTCAAATGCGAGGGCCTCTATCTGACATCTAAAGTTGGGCCAAAATTGGTCATGCAACAGGACAATGATCCCAAGCACACCAGCAAATCTCCAACAGAATGGCTGAAAAGAAAAGAATCAAGGTGTTGCGACAGCCCAATCCAAGTCCAGAGCTCATCCTGACTCAGATGCTGTGTTGAGAGCTGTACATAAGCACATGGAAAAACCTCAATAAACTGAAGCAATGTTGAAAAGAAGAGTGGTCCAAATTCCTCCAGAATGGTGTGAGAGACTGATAGAGTCACACAGAAAATGAATGCTTCGTTATTGCTGCTAAAAGTGGATCTACAGGTAATTGACTCATAGGGTGTCCTAACTTTGTCACACATGGCCTTTCCCTCTTGGCTGTATTGTTCTTAAATAAATAATGACACGGTGTGATATAACATGTAATTATGTTTATCTGAGGATTTATTTTCCAAATTTTAAGACCTGCCAAGGGCCAGATAGTTTTTTTTATTGTGTCCTGATACAGAAAACCATAAAATTCAATAAGGTGTCCTAACTTTTTAACATGACTGTATGTCAAAAAACTCCAATCGTATTTTCTCCCTCAACTTCAAAAATTATTTCAAACAGTGTTAATTTCGTTAACCAAGACGACGACGAAAAATATTCGTTAACAAACATTTTTTTTCTGTGACCTAGACCAGACGTTGATGAGCTAAAACTAATATCTGGTGATAAAAGTATGACAAAATGTATGCCGCCTCTTCCTTAACAAGGAATGTTAGAATAAGGACTACCGGACATTGAAAATGCATCCTATAGGCTTAACGTCCTCTTTCAAAATGTGCGTCTCTGTCATTAGATGGCAATTGGATAAGAGGCGCTTGCATGTTCTCAGTATGGCAGCCGCAATGGAAAGATACCATAACGCGAATTTGTGATCTGAAACAATGGCTGCAGCGCCTGAAGGGTTAGGGATAGAGTCGCCAGATGTCCCGTTTTCCCCGGTAGTCACAATTCGTTGTCGATTAACTTAAAGTTAGTGAAGGTGGGATAGGCAGAATCGCGCTGATAGACAGACACCAGAAGTGCTCTCTCTCGCGGAGGCTCCACTTCTTCTATTCTCAGACAGCGCGCGATCAGTTCTCAGTGCTCAGATGCACACAGTAGTCCAAATGTCTATTATGTTGAATATCTCACGTAAATTATGTAAGTTATGGCTTAAGTGAACATAAACAGGTGGGTAAAAACTGAATGTGTCAGTATTACATGCATGCCTTACATCTTAAAGGGACAGCATTCCTAATTAAATACCTATCTGTCAAAAATAATCATTAATTCTTTAGACAAAAAATCAAAGCTTATGATAAATTTGAATCAAGGATTGAATTTGGGAAAACTTGAATAAATTGACAATTTTCATTTTTGGGTGAACTTTTCCTTTAACAGTTTGGAACAAGGAGTACTTATCATTATACTTGTACCTTTACTTATTATTATATAATTATTATAATTATAGTTGTTAATTTATATATATAATTAATATTTCATTGAAGATCAACATAAATGTTCATTTGAACACCAGCAGATAGCTGAATCTTCAACTCTTTATCTATTAACTGATTAAAATATTAGATGTTGACAGGAACAGGCATACAAGCTGGAAAATATGAGAAAATTAAGATAAATAAGGATAAATCTAATCAATCTTATTTTTGGTTCAATGTTTTCGGTTAACGTGTCTGTGGTATCAGTTTATAAAATTATTAAACATGTAAATACCTAATAAAATAAGAACATGTAAATGTTTGGACAAATGATCTCTACTCACCATAGACAGAAACATGAAATGTTTTTGATCTCAGTTTTTTGCCAGTAATCTGTAGTTGATAGAGTCCAGTGTGTTGAGTTGTGATGTTCATGATGGTCAGAGATCCAGTTTGATTGTCCAGATTTAGTCTGTCTCTGAAGCTCCCATCAGGAACATCATCACATGTGAAGAAGATTTGCTTCTGTCTATTAATTATAGCTATATGAGAGTTTCCAGTTCCAAATTTCCACAATATGGTATCACCTTCATATTTTTTAGTGTCATCAGTATTTAGAGTGACAAAATCTCCCTCCATCACTGACTTTATTTCATTAGTTTTGGCCCCAAACACACCTGAAGAACATTAACATGAGCAAATTAAAGATCCAGGTGGTTTCTAAAGCCTAAAATCAGCTGTAGATTGAACTGGCTAATTATGAACTGAATAACATCCAGAGCATCAAAGTGAAAGGTCAGACAGATAAGCATAAACCAATAACTTCATATTTTTCTACATACAATCAGTGTGTGAAGTTACATTATTAATTAATTATTTAAATAAATGCACAATAATTAAAGCTTGAAAGTTTAAATCTGCCCAATAATTTAAAAAGATTATGAAATAAATGAGACACTGAAATCAGTAGAAAGTTTAATCACTTAGGGTTCTCAAATAATTTGTCAAACATTTGTAGTTATTTATGATTACAGCTGGATAATATATAAAAGTATATATGTAATATTTTTTGAAAATTGCGTAATTTTTTTTTTTTTCAAATAAAGATATTTAAATTAACAAAACACACCTGGAATATGAAAGTGGTTCAGAGATAACTAGAACAAAAGGAGCATTAAAATTTCTCAAAAATCTTTTGTCCATGACATTTGTAGTTATTTGTGATTACAGCTAAAGCATTTTAAATTTATTTTTGAGAATTTGCATGTTTAAAATAAAGATAACAAAGTAAGAAAAGATGCCTGTCTGTCTATCTATCTCATCTGGTGATCTAACAGAGAATGTTCATAATGGTGGTTCTGAAAATATGGATATTTTTGTCTGTCTGTCTATCTATCTATATGAATGTTCATAATGGTGGAAAACATGGACATTTTTTGAAAAGTATATATGTAAATATGTACAAGTAGAAAAATATTACTCTTGTAATATGAAGAGTATTAATCTAGCCAACTCTAGTGTTTTAAAAATAGTTGTATGTGTTCAGTTTAGTCAATTGTTGTGCACAAAAATACAAAGTTCAAAAAGTTACAAAGAGTCTGCATCTCACATTACTAGTCTTACTTAAGTTCAGCTTCTGAGTCAAACCGAAAGCTGCTGTGGTCGGTTTTCTTCAGAAACGTGGTTTGATCTGCTGGGTGGACAAACATCTTGTGCATGAAACAACTGGCATTTAGAGCATGAAGTTTGTAGGTGAAGGGCTTCCTCCTGCTTTTATGCACAACTCACACACTTTAACCTGCAGAAACACTGAACCATGACAAGAAGGTGTAATAGAAACACTGTGATCATATTTACTGCATATTTAATACTTAAAAATATATATATATATAAATTAATAAATAAATAAATAAATAAATATATATATATATATATTTTAGCAGGTGCCTATTAAATTAATTATCCCATTATGCCAGTGATGCAGTCTGTCCCAAATCATAATACATTATTACAAAGTTAATAACATACATTTACCCTTGTCTTTTTTAACTTTATTGTAAGCTTCTTTATTGGCCTGTTAGACTAAATTAATTCACATTTCTTATATTGGGTTAGACTAGGCCTATACATATGTGGCCTATTATGGGTTATTATTTACATCCATACAATCATCTAGTGGTTAAAACATGGCAAGGATACTTCAGAGTGAAAACAATCATGGCTGCCATATTGAAGTGTCGTTCCAAACCAAAGTGCTCAAAACTGGCCACTTCAAAGGGCCCTTCAGACTGTAGGATTTCGAAGAGAGTACAACTGATGGACACTTTGGGACCCCATGATCCTTTGCGCAGATTCTTTGCATGATAACGGTGCCTCCGTATGGGCACGGGATGATGATGCAGAAGGGCACTTCAAGAAACAGTTGTTTGGTCTCCTACACCCTTCAACTCTTTGAAGCTCTCACTCTAGAGGGTAAACCCTTTGAAGGGATTAGAGCATAGGGATGAGCCCTTCCGAATGGAACATAGGGAATATCTAGAGTGCATCAGGAAAAAGTTGTGCTATTTTTAAAGAGAGCACTAGAGAGCGATGTTGTGCTTGTGTTACGATTACCAAAGTATCAATCAGAGCATATTGTGTGTGACACTGTAATCCAGTATGCAATGCATTTATAATTGTAATGATGGGTCAACAGAGTTGGGATCCATTTGCAGCGTTTAATGATAATCAACGTCAGACAGGCAAGGTCGGTACACAATGAACAGGGTTAACGTAGGTAAGACAATACTCAGAGTCGCAAAGCAGGCAGAAGGTCGGGGCAGGCAGCAGACAGTGTAAACAATAATCCGTATAACAAAGCAGGGAGTTCCAAAGGCAGGCAGCGAGGTTCAAACAACGAGAAAACAGTCCAGAAACAGTCCACAATAATCCAACACAGAAATGAACGCTCAGAAATGTCATCCGGGGCAAAACAAGACTTCGCGCTGGTGAAGCGGAACCCGGAAGTATTTATAGGAGACAGACAGGAAGTGATAGTCCGTGGGGTCAGAGCCAGGTACGGGGCTTATGGGAGATGTAGTGAGGGGTGAGAACTAGAACTCAGGAGATGGCGACCTCTGGTGACGATCGGGGGGAACCACAGAGGTCGGGATCGTTACAATAATCCTGTTTACTTATTTATTTTTCAAAAAGAATAAAACAGGAACAGTAAATGACAGACAATGCCAAGAAAGCACACCTAAAGGGTGTGCTTAATATTTAACTATGAATATTAGGTAAATTTCCATATAATAAACTAAAAATAGAACATTTTAGTTCCCCTTCAGTCGTTTCACTACGACGTTACATATGGGAACTCGCTTGAGTGACCAATCACCTCTGAGCTTAACAGAAAAGGCCAATGAAATTGGCGAGTGGAGTTTGCGTGCAACGCCACTCCCCCGTACATACGGGTATATAAGATGGCGGCGCGCATCCACTCATCAGATTTTCGCTTCAGAGCCTCACCGCCTGCGAGCTATTTCACAAAAAGAGTGAAGACAGAGAAGCTCTCTCCCGACACCTGCGAGATCGCCGTGTCAGATCCTGCGAGCCGGCCGCCGATAGAGAACGGAACGTGCCGGCTTCTCGCATTTCCAGCGAGCCTGAGCGCACGGTTGTGCCGCGTCCTCCCTGGGCGAACCGGGATCTAAAAGAGCAATCTCCTTACGGTCGTCGAGAGCCATTGTCCCGGTATGGCTTTCCGACCGTGCGTTTCTGGGTGCGGTAGTTTCCTCACCCCCGAAGGTGCCTCCTCCCGATCCTTCGAGGCTGGATGATTGGTTTCTGGGGACGAGGTGTGCGGCGCCGCCGCGCTCGCCCCCGGTGCCTTTCTTCCCGGAGGTGCACGATGAGCTGGTTAAGGCGTGGTGGGCCCCTCATTCGGTTCGTTCACGCCCTACCTCCTCAGCCCTCGCTACCCTTGACGGCGGGGCGGCCAGGGGGTACGAGGGGGTCCCTCAGGTTGAGCGTGCGGTTGCGGTGCATTTATGCCCGCAAGACGCCGCCACCTGGCGGGGCTCTCCGCGCCTCCCGTCCAAAGCCTGTAGGCTTTCGTCGGTTCTGACCGGCAGAGCCTACAGTGCTGCGGCCCAGGCCGCCACCGCCCTGCACGCCATGGCCACCCTGCAGGTCTACCAGGCCAAGGCGTTGAAAGAACTGCACAAGGGTAGTCCTGACCAAGCGGTGTTGCAGGAGCTGCGTGCGGCGACTGACTTCGCTCTCCGGGTGACTAAAGTCACGGCGCGGTCCCTTGGTCAGGTGATGTCCACACTCGTGGTCCAGGAACGCCACCTCTGGCTGAACCTGGCGCAGATGGCAGATGTCGACAAAGCACGCTTTCTCGACGCTCCCGTCTCCCAGGCCGGCCTCTTCGGCGACACTGTCGAGGACTTTGCCCAGCAGTTTTCAGCAGTCCAGAAGCAGTCTGAGGCGATCAGTCACATCTTGCCCCGGCGTGTGACTCCCAGGAAGTCCCCGGGTGCCCAGCCTCAGCCTGCTCGTCGCCGAGGGCGCCCCCCTGCGGCCCCCAAGAAGCAAGACCAACCTGCTCCGTCTCCGGCTGAGGCCCATGATGCGCGCCTCGCCGCCAGACGTCGTGGCCGCCGCAGGGGAGCGGCGCCGCCCGCTGCTCAGGAGCCCCACCAAACACCCAAGACCCGCAGGTCTGCGCGGCGCTCCTGACACGGGCAGCCTGGAGATGATGGAAGCTGCTCTTCGGGGGACGTCAACATCTGCCCCCCCGCTCCCGGTGGAGGGCAGGGACCGTCTGTGTGCTCAGCTGCCGTCGACCTACGGGTCGGCGGTACCCACCCACTCACAGAAAGAGCAATTTTCCACATCTCTGGGCCAAGTGCCCCGAGTTCTGTTCCCAACAGACAATTTGTCTCCTCAGGTTCGGACTCGGAGCCAACATTCGCCAGCGCGGGAACCTGGGAAGAAGGTAAGGGCTGCTCAGCGCGGCCAGACTGCTCTTCAGGACGTTCATCCTTCTGGGACCAGTCCCCTTCCCCTTCCCGCAGGCCGCCCCACCGCGGTCACGTCGGTCAACGCTCCGCTGATCCCACTGGCGGCCAGGCTGGCGGCCTGGCTAGAGCTGCCCAGCCCGTCCCGGTGGTTGATCCGGACGGTACGTCTCGGCTATGCGATTCAGTTCGCCAGGCGCCCGCCCAAATTCAGGGGCGTCCTTTTCACTTCTGTCCGCTCGGACACGGATGCCTCTGTCCTGCGTGCGGAGATTGCAGTCTTACTGGCGAAAGACGCAATCGAGCCTGTCCCTCCAGCCGAGATGAGGTCGGGGTTTTACAGCCCTTACTTCATCGTGCCCAAGAAGAGCGGTGGGTTACGACCAATCCTGGATCTTCGAGTTTTGAATCGGTCCCTTCTCAGGCTGCCGTTCAAAATGCTCACTTCGAGGCGTATCCTTTCGTGCGTTCGACACCAGGATTGGTTTGCGGCCATAGACCTGAAGGATGCGTACTTTCACGTCTCGATTTTGCCTCGACACAGACCCTTTCTACGGTTTGGTTTCAAGGGTCGAGCGTATCAGTACAAGGTGCTCCCATTTGGCCTGTCCCTGTCCCCCCGCGTCTTTACGAAGGTCGCCGAGGGTGCCCTGAACCCGCTATGGTGGAAGGGCGTTCGCATCCTCAACTATCTCGACGACTGGCTCATCATGGCTCACTCACGAGATCTGTTGTGCGAACACAGGGACCTGGTGCTTCAGCATCTCAGCCATC